>NC_090648.1:482709525-483002025 GCF_040937935.1 Hyperolius riggenbachi | reverse complement strand
AAGGTATAGCTAAAATAAAGAAGACAAAACTGAAGAGCACAGGCAAAACTATTTAACAAGTTCAACTATTCAGACAATTGCAAAACAGAGGTTGCTGAAACGAGAGAAACTAGTCCAGATGGCAAAAAATGTAGACTTGGCAAATCTGGAGTTGATAAGGAACAGCTCTCACGTCTGCCAAAAGTGGATAGGTTTTAAAGCAACTGTTAATAAATTTTCTAATGATAGCAAGCACAACCATATTAAAATGTGCAAGTTTCTTTTTAGGTTCCGTACATTTTTTTCCCTAGAATTTACCACTAAGGGCCTGTTTCCACTAGCCATAGTGCTATGCGATCATCGCATGCAAACTGAAGTCAATGGAGTGGTTTCCACTGACACAAATGTACCTATGCGGTGCAGTGCAACGTGGGGGAAATTATGGATAGCATGCTGCAAGATTTCCACAGCACACATCAGATTACCC
Organism: Hyperolius riggenbachi; assembly: GCF_040937935.1. NCBI lineage: Eukaryota > Metazoa > Chordata > Amphibia > Anura > Hyperoliidae > Hyperolius > Hyperolius riggenbachi. The sequence continues at coordinate 483,001,559 of NC_090648.1, read as the reverse complement.
ATTACTGCTAATAGGAAGCTGCAAAGCTATCAGTGAAGAAGTGGGGCTACTTTAATTAAAGTGACACTAAAGGGTAACCCCCCCCCCAAAAAAAAACAACTTATGATATAATTAATTATGTGTAGTGATAGCATAGAAATCGGATAATAGAGCATTAGTTACAAAGAAGAGTCTCATTTTTATCAGTTCTTTTTTTTTTTTTTAGAACATTGCATCAGTCTCTAAAATTTGCAGTTTACAAACTACACTCTGCATTTTAACCTATGTAGGCAATATAATAGCTTGGCGGATGAGCTTTTTGTCCCTAGGCTTTCACAAAGGACCCGAGGACATGATCTGCGCATGGAGAACGTTCTAGCCATGTATTTAGGAAAGGGTTCTTTACAGTAAGAGTGATTAAGATGTGGAATGCATTGCCACAGGAAGTAGTTATGGCAAACTCTATACCTGCATTTAAAGGGGGCTTAGATGCTTTCATTGCGTTAAAAGACATCCATGGCTACAATTACTAGCAATGCCCAATGATGTTGATCCAGGGATTTAATCTGATTGCCATCTGGAGTCGGGAAGGAATTTTTTCCCTTTTGGGGCTAATTGGACCATGCCTTATAAGGGTTTTTTCGCCTTCCTCTGGATCAACAGGGATATGTGAGGGAGCGGGTTGGTGTTGTGCTTTCTTTTCTGGTTGAACTGGATGGACGTATGTCTTTTTTCAACCCAAATAACTATGTAACTGTGTAGTCTGAACGTCAGACAGTGCAGTCTATGTACTTCTGACGTTCCTGCATGTCGCACACTAGGTCACACTTGAATGTGTTTCTATTGCGCAGAAAATGACATCCTACAGGATAATTCTGCACATTGTGTGCGTTTTCTTTATCAATTGCACTATCTACTGTGAAACATGCCTGTTTTTCTGCATACAAATACACAAGGTGTGCAGAAAAACGCACACAAAGACACGTGTGTGCCCTCTGCCTAAAGGCCCTCTGAGCCCACCTACCAATATATATTAACCACTTAACATCTCAGTCGTTTTCAGCTTATGCATCCGAGCAATGTTCACCTCCCATTCATTAGCCTATAACTTTATCACTACTTATCACAATGAACTGATCTATATCTTGTTTTTTCCGCCACTAATTACCGTAGGCTTTCTTTGGGGGGTACATTTTGCTAAGAGCCACTTTACTGTAAATGCATTTTAACAGGAAGAATAAGAAAAAAAATGAAAAAATTCATTATTTGTCAGTTTTCGGCCATTATAGTTTTAAAATAATACATGCCTCCATAATTAAAACCCACGTATTGTTATTGCCCATTTGTCACGGTTATTTCACCGTTTAAATTATGTCCCTATCACAATGTATCGCGACAATATTTTATTTGGAAATAAAAGAGCATTTTTTCCGTTTTGCATACATCACTATTTACAAGCTTATAAAAAAAAAAAAATAGAGAGAAATATTTCATCTTTACATAGATATTTAAAAAGTTTAGACCCTTAGGTAAATATTTATGTTTTTTTTTTTTTATAGTAATGTTTTTTTTTGTTTTTTTTATTAAACATTTTATGTGGGCATTTTTGGGAGGGTGGGATATAAAAGTGTTTTATTTGGGGAAATATTGGTGTAGTGTAATGTTTTTGGGTATTTACTTGTACTTTTACTTTTTGGCCACAAGATGGCAATCTCGATTTTTTTTACATGACGTCACTCTAAGCGTACAATGTACGCTTAGAGGGACACAGCTTCAGAAAGAGCGAAGCTTCCGAGAGAAGCTGTCGCTTTTTCAGCGGGGGAGAGGAATCAATGATCGGGCTCCCTAGCCCGATACATTGATTCCGTGGCTACCGACTCCGCGGCCGGGAGTGCGCGTGCACGCGCGCGATCGGCCGCGGGAGCGCGCCTGTCCTTGACGTTTTTATACGTCAAGGAGGACAAAGTGGTTAAGAACAAAAATGCCATTTTATTAAAAAATTTTAAAAACTCACTTGTGCGGGTCAGTGAAAAGTAAGGACAAGCAATGTAGTTTGAATTATAGCTTAAGTACACAGCACAATGTATCACACAAGCCGAAAGATAGAAAAAAAACAAAAACACTTGTATCTAGTACAGGGGTGTTTAAACTTTTCTGGCTGTAGACTGCATTCCTCTAGAATGCAGCCCGCAGCTACAGAGTGTCTCTGGGCTGTTCACATTGCAAGAGCTGTTTAAATGCTAGTGATGTAATAAGCTATGCTATGGGGGATTTTTATAAAATCCCATCGCTCAAGTGAGAACACACACAAAGCATTACATTAGCAAGGGCCCTTTTCCACTAGCAATCGCTAGCGTTCACGCTGAACGCTAGCGATTGCTGAATCGCAATTACCGGCGATTCCCCGACGTTCGCGGCCGCGATTTTGCTATGCAATGCACTGCATAGCAAAATCGCGGCAATTATCCCTCCGCCGCGCGTTCGCGTTCCCGGCAAAAACGAATCGCGGTAGTGGAAATGACCTACCGCGATTCCTATGTTAAAAAGCAAACCGTAGCGATTGTAAAATCGCTAGCGGTTTGCGTTTTTGCGATTCAGCCAGCGCAAACGCGCTGGTGGAAAAGGGCCCCAAGAGCTTTACAAAAAAAAAAAAAAAAAAAATCACAAGTGCTTAAAAAAGCTCTTGCAGTGTGCAACCAGCCCTCTCTCCCTCTGGAAAATGCATGCATGGGGAGAGATTGGGTGCCCAATGGCACCTTCCAGCGGCAATCTCCATGACGACGATGGTGTCATGTGACACGCTGGTACTAACCACAGGTCACATGATGCCGTTGCCATGGAGTTCGGGGCTGGAGAGTGCATTTGGGTAAGCTGATTGTGCCCATATTTCTGAATGGACTGCAGGAGGGAGACAGAGGAGCGCCCTCTATTGGCAGGCTGGAATCATAGCAGCCCTGGGCCAAATCCAGCCTGCGGGCCTGTAAATTTTCCCCAGCCTGATCTAGTATCTAATAATGATGATAATTCAAGACCGTCTGACTGCAGCTGCTACATATCAACTGCTCTTTCAGTGCCAACCTCAAGATGCAATACTTAATACACGCAGACCACAAATGCATGCAGTTTGGAAAATAGAGCAACAAATGCAGGAGGAGCTGCCAACAGATTGCTTCATTTCCAACTTGCATGCAAATTGCAACAAAATGCGGTAAACTCCCAGCATCCTGATAATCAGCTGTATTCAGCAATGACATTTCCCTTGTGAAGATGGAAATCAAAATGGGTTAACAGGTTTCCAGGTTATCCCCAAATTTCTACATTTCATTGAAGCAGCCAGTATTCAAACTGATTTTGCATGCAGGTGGAGGATAACCGCGGATGTCACGTGGAAGCGTTATGGTGCCAATCAAAGGGGACCTGAACTCTTTCACAGGGCAGAAGGAAAACTGAGAATGCACCCTGTATGTATTTAGAGAGTTCAGCCTGCCTAAGTCCCCTTCACCTGAGACTAAGCACATGTTGCAATTCGATCCCTCAGCTGTGTAAGCTGGCTGCCTCTGCAGAGCAGCTAATCTGTAAACACAGGATGTAAACAATGTCTTTTGCCATGGAAGCAGGAAATAGACAAACTGCAGATTTATTGCAGAATTTGTATCAGCTGTAACAAAAATGTTTTTCTTTAACCACTTAAGGACTGCAGTCATAAAACCCCTTAAGGACCAGAGCCTTTTTTTCCATTCGGACCACTGCAGCTTTCACGGTTTATTGCTCAGTCATACAACCTACCACCTACATGAATTTTACCTCCTTTTCTTGTCACTAATACAGCTTTCTTTTGCTGCTATTTGATTGCTGCTGCGAGTTTTACTTTTTATTATATTCATCAAAAAAGACATGAATGTTGTCAAAAAAATGACTTTTTTAACTTTCTGTGCTGACATTTTTCAAATAAAGTAAAATTTCCTATACATTTGAGCGCGAAAGTTATTCTGCTACATGTCTTTGATTAAAAAAAAAAACCATTCAGTGTATATTTATTGGATTGGGTAAAAGTTATAGCGTTTACAAACTATGGTGCAAAAAGTGAATTTTCCCATTTTCAAGCATCTCTGACTTTTCTGCGCACCTGTCAGGTTTCATGAGGGGCTAAAATTCCAGGATAGTACAAATACCCTCCAAATGACCCCATTTTGGAAAGAAGACATCCCAAAGTATTCAGTGAGAGGCATGGTGAGTTCATAGATTTTATTTTTTGTCACAAGTTAGCGGAAAATGACACTTTGTGACAGGGAAAAAAAAAAAAAAAGTTTCCATTTCTTCTAACTTGCGACAAAAAAAAAAATGAAATCTGCCACGGACTCACTATGCTCCTCTCTGAATACCTTGAAGTGTCTACTTTCCAAAATGGGGTCATTTGTGGGGTGTGTTCACTGTCCTGGCATTTTGGGGGGTGCCTAATTGTAAGCACCCCTGTAAAGCCTAAAGATGCTCATTGGACTTTGGGCCCCTTAGCGCAGTTAGGCTGCAAAAAAGTGCCACACGTGGTATTGCCGTACTCAGGAGAAGTAGTATAATGTGTTTTGGGGTGTATTTTTACACATACCCATGCTGGGTGGGAGAAATATCTCCGTAAATGACAATTTTTTTATTTTTTTTACACACAATTGTCAATTTATAGAGATATTTCTCCAACTCAGCATGGGTATGTGGAAAAATACACCCCAAAACACATTATACTACTTCTCCTGAGTACGGCGATACCACATGTGTGGCACTTTTTTGCACCCTAACTGCGCTAAGGGGCCCAAAGTCCAATGAGTACCTTTAGGATTTCACAGGTAAATTTGAGAAATTTCGTTTCAAGACTGCTCCTCACGGTTTAGGGCCCCTAAAATGCCAGGACAGTATAGGAAACCCACAAATTACCCCATTTTAGAAAGAAGACACCCCAAGGTATTCCGTTAGGAGGATGGTGAGTTCATAGAAGATTTTTTTTTTTGTCACAAGTTAGCGGAAATTGATTTTAATTGTTTTTTTTCACAAAGTGTCATTTTCCGCTAACTTGTGACAAAAATAAAATCTTCTATGAACTCACCATACTCCTAACGGAATACCTTGGGGTGTCTTCTTTCTAAAATGGGGTCATTTGTGGGGTTCCTATACTGCCCTGGCATTTTAGGGGCCCTAAACCGTGAGGAGTAGTCTTGAAACCAAATGTCGCAAAATGACCTGTGAAATCCTAAAGGTACTCATTGGACTTTGGGCCCCTTAGCGCACTTAGGGTGCAAAAAAGTGCCACACATGTGGTACCGCCGTACTCAGGAGAAGTAGTATAATGTGTTTTGGGGTGTATTTTTACACATACAGATGCTAGGTGGGAGAAATATCTCTGTAAATGACAATTATTTGATTTTTTTTACACACAATTGTCCATTTACAGAGAGATTTCTCCCACCCAGCATGGGTATGTATAAAAAATACACCCCAAAACACATTATACTACTTCTTCTGAGTACGGCGATACCACATGTGTGACACTTTTTTGCAACCTAGGTGCGCTAAGGGGCCTAACGTCCTATTCACAGGTCATTTTGAGGCATTTGGATTCTAGACTACTCCTCACGGTTTAGGGCCACTAAAATGCCAGGGCAGTATAGGAACCCCACAAGTGACCCCATTTTAGAAAGAAGACACCCCAAAGTATTCCGTTAGGGGTATGGTGAGTTCATAGAAGATTTTATTTTTTATCACAAGTTAGTGAAAAATGACTCTGTGAAAAAAACAATAAAAATCCAATTTCCGCTAACTTTTGACAAAAAATAAAATCTTCTATGAACTCATCATACACCTAACAGAATACCTTGGGGTGTCTTCTTTCTAAAATGGGGTCACTTGTGGGGTTCCTATACTGCCCTGGCATTTTACGGGCCCAAAACTGTGAGTAGTCTGGAAACCAAATGTCTCAAAATGACTGTTCAGGGGTATAAGCATCTGCAAATTTTGATGACAGGTGGTCTATGAGGGGGCAAATTTTGTGGAACCGGTCATAAGCAGGGTGGCCTCTTAGATGACAGGATGTATTGGGCCTGTTCTGATGGATAGGAGTGCTAGGGGGGTGACAGGAGGTGATTGATGGGTGTCTCAGGGGGCGGTTAGAGGGGAAAATAGATGCAATCAATGCACTGGGGAGGTGATCGGAAGGGGGTCTGAGGGGGATCTGAGGGTTTGGCCGAGTGATCAGGAGCCCACACGGGGCAAATTAGGGCCTGATCTGATGGGTAGGTGTGCTAGGGGGTGACAGGAGGTGATTTATGGGTGTCTCAAGGTGTGATTAGAGGGGGGAAATAGATGCAAGCAATGCACTAGCGAGGTGATCAGGGCTGGGGTCTGAGGGCGTTCTGAGGTGTGGGCGGGTGATTGGGTGCCCGCAAGGGTCTAATCTGATGGGTAAAAGTGACAGGTGGTGATAGGGGGTGATTGATGGGTGATTAGTGGGTGTTTAGAGGAGAGAATAGATGTAAACAATGGATTTGGGAGGTGATCTGATGTCGGATCTGCGGGCGATCTATTGGTGTGGGTGGGTGATCAGATTGCCCGCAAGGGGCAGGTTAGGGGCTGATTGATGGGTGGCAGTGACAGGGGGTGATTGACGGGTGATCAGGGGGGATAGATGCATACAGTACACAGGGGGGGGGAGGGTCTGGGGGGGTCTGGGGAGAATCTGAGGGGTGGGGGGGTGATCAGGAGGGAGCAGGGGGCAGTTTAGGGACTAAAAAAAAAATAGCGTTGACAGATAGTGACAGGGAGTGATTGATGGGTGATTAGGGGGGTGATTGTGTGCAAACGGTGGTCTGGGGGGTGGGCAGGGGGGGGGGTCTGAGGGGTACTGTGGGCGATCAGGGGGCAGGGGGGGGGCAGATCAGTGTGTTTGGGTGCAGACTAGGGTGGCTGCAGCCTGCCCTGGTGGTCCCTCGGACACTGGGACCACCAGGGCAGGAGGCAGCCTGTATAATACACTTTGTAAACATTACAAAGCGTATTATACGCTTCCTATCCGGCGATCGTCGGGTTAACAACCCGCCGGCGCTTCCGATTGGCCGGCGGGTTGACGTCGCGGGTGGGCGGAGCCTATTGCCGGCGGATGCGCGCGCATCCCAGCGCGCGATCCCCGGCCAGAGAGTACCCCAGGACCTGACGCCAATCTGCGTTACGTGGTCCTGGGGCTGCCACTTTGCCGCCGCCAATATGAAGTAGGCGGTCGGCAAGTGGTTAAGGGCTTATTTCCACTGGCACGCATTTGAATCACGCCCAGAAATCCGCATTGCGGATACGTGTTATGCATATGCTCATCCGCATGCGAAAAATTGCATCATACCATCCAGATTTTTTTGCCTCGCTTCCAAAGATTTGCATTGAACGGAAACTGCTCCATTCACTAATGTGTTGCATTATGGATGCGGAAGTTCGCATGCGGAATCCACGTGTAGTGGAACTAGGCCCTAAAGGTAATTATGCTTTTGCTTATCTTTTCAGAGCAGAGAGGAAGTTATAAGTTCAGGTCGGCTTTAATGATACAATCTTGATTATTACATTTTGCTCAATGTGTGCAGTCAAATGGCTAATTGAGAGAGATTGATTGATTGATCACTTACCATATGATCCAGGGGATGAGCCAAAGTTTGAACTGTCCCCATGTCCAAGTACTGCACTGCCAAGGTAAGTAGGCTGGCTACTAAGAGGCGGATCAGACACTCTTCCTGTCATGTTAGTCTCTTCCCAGTTTTCAAGACAGGACAGCTGCTTGTAAAACAAACTAGAAAAGTGATCGAGTAGCTGAGGTTCAAGTAAAGGAGGTAGTTTACTTGTCATATCAAAGTTCGTTTGAGAGTTGGACATGGACATTGCTGGCAATGCAGACTGTTTACCAAGCGGCTGTAAGGCATCCTGAATGTTGTGCGGCTCTGGCCCTTTACCAAATACGGTCTGAGCATACTGTTGTTGCTTTTGGCTGCTCGGAGTCCCAGAGTGTAATGAACTTTTGAACTGTGCTCTAGAAGCGTCGTGAAGAGCTCCAGGAGCGATCTGCGGGATCCGGCTGTTTGGATGATGTTCTGCACCTTCGGGTCTGTTGGACACAGCCTGCGTTCTACCTATAGGGTCAGGCATCATCGGCTCATACCTTTCGGGGTGGTTTGATGAACCTCCGTCGTTTAGGTTTTGTTGGACTGATGGCTTCAATGCAGGCTGATCTGGAATTTGGTCACCAATGCACAATGAATTTATTCCAAAGGAAGATTCTCCATTTGTGGTGGAAACGGTTATGGCTTTGTCTGAACCATGCTCTGTTTCATTAGAAGCTGTGCTAGAGGCTGCCCCCTTTAGGCCGGTTGTAGGAAACGCTGGATTTACAACGCAACTACAGTTTGATGCGGTAGAGCCCATAGATGCAACAGGGTTGGATCTAAAGTTGCAAGAAAATAAGTGTTTTCCAGCAGATGGTGGACTGCCTGCCAAAGCCATCTGCTGGGCCACCACAGCTGCTGGAGGAGCAGACACAGAACCGCCCAGGGAAGATCTTGTGTTAGTGTCAGTTAAAGCCATGCTGCTTATCTGTTTTGCGGTCTGGACAGGGATATGTTTAGAAGCACTGATTCCATTACTGGGACTTCCCGATGGAAGAGAAAATGGTCCCCATGAACTAGGCGCGGCGCACGTTCCTGCGAACTGCGCCAGAGGTAAGTTAGGCTGTCTGTTCTGCTGCATGGTCTGAGCAGCGAAGAGAGCAAAGTGCGGAGAAGCGTACGACAATGGAAACGTTCCAGGAAAGGAAGGGTTAACGTTGGCTTGTGGGCTTTTGTTTGGCCTGCTAGACGGCTGTAAAGATGGCAGGATGGTCGCCTGCGGCGGTCTCACTGCTGTGGCTCCTATGGAAAATGGTGCCTTGATGGAAGATGCGTTTGATGGATGGGCGATTGATCTGGGGTTACGAATATGCGACTTTGGGATTAAGTCTTCAAGTTCTTTGGCAGGATCTTGAATCAAAGAATTAATCAGCTGTATTGCATATCTTGTAGATTCTGTTCCGCCCCTGAGGGAAGAAATTAGAACAGCATAAAAACACTAGTATATCCTGTACAGCAGACATCTACTGTCTTCAAACATTTCTGAGGATATGAGACGCTTGTCATTTACTCCACATACTAACGGAGGTGGTGTACTGTGCTCCTTGCATCTGTCATTAAGGTAAACCTGAGAGAGGGTGAGAGATGTGGTGGGAGTGAGTTTTACTTACCTGGTGCTTCTTCTTCCAGACTCCCATGGTCTTTAAAGAGACTCTGTAACGTTAAAAACTGCCCCTGGGGGGTACTTCCCTTAGGAGGGGGAAGCCTCTGGATCCTAACAAGGCTTTCCCGTTGTCCTCCGTCCCACAGTGGTCTTGCTGTACCTCTTGTAAGCCACAGCCTGACAAATAGTCGGCTGTGGTGCAGTAGCGCCTGCAATATTTAACTTCCACGGCTCCAGCACAGGCGCAGTGGCGGCTCTCGGCATCAGGCAAAAATAGCCGATCCCAGTCGGGTCTGCACTACTGCAGTAGAGCGGACTCAACTGGGATCAGCTATTTTCGTCCGATTCCAAGCCGAGACCCGCTGCTGCGTCTGCCCTGGAAGGTAAATATTTACATAACAAGCGAGACCTCCGTGGGACAGAGCAGGACGGGGAAGCCTCGATAGGATCCAGGGGCACTTTTTAATAGTTACAGATTCTCTTTAAAGGTCCCTGGATGTCCTCCGGGTTCCTGCTGTAGTGCTGCCCAACTTAAGTTTGCGGCCCGGCTGGGTCATGCACTACAGTGCATGCCATGTCTTGGCCGTGTGCCGCCTCGCATGGCTGGGAGTGTTTTCTGGATGGGCAGTTTAAAAAAAAAAAGTTTATGCAAACTGGACATGTGCAGAATGCTCCCAGCGATGGGAGCACGATTGAGGAGGCACGGGGCTGGCACAACACATGCGCCATAGTGCATGGTTCAGCCAGCCTTGGACTTTAATTGGGCTGAAAGCAGTATAATGGAGGTGACCCTGAGGGAGCGGAATGGCTACTGGAGCTGGATGAAGCCCCAGGTATGTAAAACTCAACTTCTTCCCAACCCAAATCAATAAATGAAATGCAGCATTACAAAAATACTTAAAAAAAAAAAAACCCATGTAGGTGGTTTCTGTCCCCCCCCCCCCCCCCCCCCCCCCTCATATACAGGCCTCCTACCAGGGGCCTGGACAGGGCTCGCACAGCATCTTAGCTGTTCTTAGAATCTGTTGGAGCCACTCCTCCAGCTTTGGACTGACCGCCCTAAATGGTCTTGCCACACACCCCAACATGATACCCACCCCGCAAGAGACACGCGCACACACACCCACCATGCACCGTGACAGAAACACACACACCCAGACAACCCCCCCCAAGCCACGACACGCACCTCAAAACCACCTTGAAATGCACACACCCCCCACCACTCTAAAACCCCTCACAACCCTTGACACTCACAACCCAACCCCCTCACCCCCACCCGCCCCGACACACACTGTGTGAGAAAAATCCGCAAGTGATAAACAACTGTTACCACAATGCACCATAAAGACAACATATATAGCTAAGAAGCAGTTCTGTTTAGATCTTTAAATTCATGTCTATTTTAAACAGCCAAAGAAGTACCTTATGGTGATCATCCTTTCCCCGTTCTTATCTTTCTGCTTATCCACATCAATATGAGCGCCGGTAACATCTTGTATAGCTGTGATGTTACAGCCGCCTCTTCCCATAATTCGGGACACCACCGAAGCAGGAACAGAAAGTTTCTTTGACCTACAAAGGGTGAGATTTATTGTATTCAGTAACAGCACTAATAAAGCTATATACATGCTGGAGCATAACCATCTATGTTTATGTGGCCCTATGGGGTACTTACCTCGAGAAGGGGAAGCCTCTAAATACTAATGACAGTTCTCTGTTCTCTTCATCCCCTGGTATCCAATGCTGGCAGAACCCCCCATAAATCCGCCCACAAGCTTGTTGGCACGCAGGCGCAGTAGGGGCTGCAGCGCACAGCATTATTTACACTCTGCGCTCCTACGCAGTACAAGCTTACCCTCGCTCTGGCGGTAATAGCCGAGCCTAATCGGGTCTGTGCTACTGATCAGGCTTGGCTATTTCCGCCGGAGCCAGAGGAGATGCTTGTACTGCGCCTACTCAGAAGCGTAGATTGTAAATAATGCTGTGAGTGATGTTCGGAGCCTGCCAGCGACTGACCCCCAAGCCTAAAGAGGATGGATCCAGAGGCTTCCCACTCCTGAAGTATGTACGGTACCTCCCAGTTGATTTTTTTTATTCATTAGAGGTGTTCTTTAAGTCTATGGGGAACCTAAGAACAGAAGGATGTGCACTACCACAGATCTAACACTTTGAAGTGATCCAGAGACAAAGCACCTTCATGTATTTTACCATATATATCAGTGGGAACAGAGAAAACACCTACCCTGCTCTGTTTCATCCCCAACTGAGCATTCAGTCTGGCTTTGCTCAGGAGTCATTATAGCAGAGTCTGTCTTCTCTGACGTCTTTTCAAGCCCAAGCCTGCCCCCTTCTGGCTCTGCTAGAATGACTCAGTTATAATGATTACTGAGCAAAGCCAGACTGAATGCTCAGTCGGAGATTTTATCAGGGCTGATAACAAGCAGGCTGAGCAGTAAAGAATGAAAGAGCAGGGTAGGTGTTTTCTCTAATGTCCTCACTGATATATATGGTAAAGTACACGAGGGCGCTTCGTCTCTGGTTCACTTTAAACAACAAAACACTATACAGCATAAACTCATAGTAAATTCCAAGGGACCAGGGAAAATGTACCAGGGCAAGCTAGGCCATTTCTAGGACAATTTTTAAAAATAGTCCTAGAAATGGCCCAGCTTGCCCTGGTACATTTTCTGCTGCAAAGGAGCAATTCTGTCCTCCCATTGGAGGTACAGTACAAGCACTTGCACGTTTGATGGACTACAAGGTTAAGTACACCTTAGGGCTGCATAGCCAGGCTGGACAAGTTGCTGGTACAGTATCCAGGGCTCCTTAAAAATTGCAGCCATTACTGAATAGAGTCAATAAAGAAAAATCATCCCCATACTGCTCCACTTTATGACAAGATGACAAGTGTTGTGGCAAACATGACCTTTGACAGTTGTCCCTAAAAGCCAGATAGACATTCAGAATTGTGCAAATCTACTGATAGCTTAAAACAGGGGTCAGGAACCTTTTTGGCTGAAAGCGCCATAAACACCACATATTTTAAAATGTAATTCCATTAGAGCCATACAATACGTTTCAAACTGGGACAGTGTGCATGCGAAGCAGAGGGCTCACGTCCCTGTTGCCATGGTGATGTGTATGCAGTTGATCCTTTGGGCAGCGAAAGTGTCAGACATCTTCAGCTTCTCTTGGGTTTCAGCAATATCAGCAATTTCCCCGAGAGCCAGACAGGAGAAATACTGACTAACAGCTTGTACAATTAGCTAGCTGACTTGGGGGTTAATTCAATTTGTAGGATGAGATTCCTGCACTTTGGCCCAATAGGCTGCCTGCCAAGTGACAGACAGCCAATTAGGCCAATCAAAGTGCGGGGATCTCGCCCTTCAAATTCACTGGACCGGACAGGGTCCAGAGTGGGACAATTGGAGCGGTCATTAATTTTAAGGGGAGAGCGAGAAAGTTAGTAGTGCATGCTACACAGCAGTAGCATGCCTACTTTGAAAATTTTACTTGTGCGGTCACACTGCGCTGCTTGCGTAGTGTAGCATAGTGAGTCAACCACTAACTGTGAGCCATATGTAGCCATCAAAACAGCCACATCTGGCTCCCGAGCCATAGGCTCCCTACCCCTGGCTTAAAAGAACGCTGTGTTCTAAAATGACAATGTACAAATAACATCTCAATAGCTGTGTAAACATCTTCCTACTTTTCATGTTAAATATCAGAGGCAGAAGCTTTAATTCATGGTGTGTAGGATTTAGCTCTATTGGGACAAATCAATAGCAGAAGGTGTGTCTGCTTTAATGCACAGCCAGTGTTACACATCAGACTACAGTATTTCTCTCTGATAGCAAAAAAGGGTATGAAAAGCTGTGGTGTCAGACAATTACAAATGTTTATAACATGTTACATTTCCCCTGCTCTCTTCAGTCAGACACAGCAGCTGCTGAGAGCTTTCTCTCACACACAGAGTTAAATGAAGTGTGAGGGGAATTCCCCCTCCCCTCATGGTTCATTCAGTTTTGGCGTCAGTAGAGTGTGAAAGTATTTTCATAACCGTAAACAAAGATTGCCAGTGAAATGTATACACCAGTACTTAGCAGCACTTCCCAAACATTTCCTATCTCAATTGAAAAAAAAAAAAAAAATTTGTTAATCGATTGTGCTTCTTTAATTTAACAGAGCCAAACTAATCCAAACGTGCATGAGTTTACTGAGTAATCTAACACATGCCGTGCATTCATGAGGGATGGTCATGATGCTATTAAAGGATACCAGAGGCAAACTTCTCTTGTACAGAGGGATCAGGCAAGTATGTCCAGGAGTCCTCATGCTCACCTCTCCCCCATTCGCCTCCATCTCCCTCTCCGTTCCCTTGCAACAGACCCGTACGTTTTCCAAGTCACGGCAATGTTGCACAGTACTGCACAAGCGCTGGCCCCGTGGTGCGCACCCTTGATTGTTACATAGAGTTCAAGCGCAGAGCTACCAAGTGTGTGACCTGGCTGACTTGGGACACTTACAGGAGCTTTTAGAAGGGAACAGAGGTGAACGGGAGGGAGCGGTGGGCGTGAGGACTCCTGCACATGCATGCCGGCTCCCTCCATCTGTACAAGAGCTTTGCCTGGGTATCCCTGATTAAATGACTGAACAGGCTCATGTGACCAACCTTCTCACGACTTCTTTCCAGCCTTCCTCCCGTCTCTGACCTCTTTTAGGGCTGCTCAGATTCAGCTTCATGTTTGGCAGTGCAAATGGTTTGCAACAAGGGAGCGTATTGTAATTTACATCTTTTTCAAATCTGTAATCACATATAAACACAGGTTAGCATGACACATTAACAAAGCTTCGCTAATCTCTTCACTGGAATATCAGATTGTGAAAGCAGATTGATCTCTTCTTTAAAGGGAACCTTTAAGAGATCTGAGCAATAGGTTTTACAAAAATTGTCAAAATAAACCTCCCCTAAAGGCCAATATTCAGTTATACATGTGCACTGTGGTCGCCAACCACTGAGCAGTGGATCAACTCACCAATGCGACGGCCAATTGCATTGTCTGACACTCCTCCGCCTGTCCCTCTTCTTGGATATGTTATCATGGCTGCAATCCCTGTTCTGCACAAGTGCAGCTGTATTGCACCTGTGTGAGTATGGCTGTGCCTGAGTAGTAAGCCGGAACCAGAGGTCTACAAAAGGGACACAGGAAGCCTTCTTCATAGGCAAGTACATGTTTTTCATTTTAGAATTAGGTGCCTTGGGTTTGCATTACCCAAGTACCAGCGGTCTCTACCCTCTTAAAAAATAAAATTTTCAGCCTTATTTCTTCTATCCTATAAGTTCCTATACCTGTTCTAATGTGGTCTGTGTTACTGCAGCCTTTTCTAGTTGCACAGTGGCTGTTTTATCTCTGTTATATGATCTAATCTTCTCTCTTCTGTCAGCTGAGGCTGGAATGTGTGAAATGTGCTGCACTGCTTGTCATTGGCAGAAGCTATACACACCCTCTCCAAGCTCTGTATGAGTCAGAGACTGAGCTACTCTCAAGCCTATCACACTCTAGTTAGAAGCCATGTCTTTGGTTTGTAAACACTGCCTAAAAATGGCAATTACAAGCCAGGATTGCAGCAGGGAGAGGCAGAAACAGCACAGAGGGGCCCAGGAGAACATAATGAACAGAATGGTATGTTTTTTTATTGTAAGCATTTTAGAGTACAGATTCTCTTTAACCTCCTTGGCGGTAACCCCGTGTGTGACACGGGGTAAGCCGCCGGAGGGTGCCGCTCAGGCCCTGCTGGGCCGATTTTCATAATTTTTGCTTTGCTGGACGCAGCTAGCACTTTGCTAGCTGCGCCAGCACTCTGATCGCCGCCGGCCCCTGCCCGATCGCCGCTATCTGCTGCGGCGCGGGCCCCCCCCCCCCTCCAGACCCCAGCGCTGCCTGGCCAATCAGTGCCAGGCAGCGCCGAGGGGTGGCCCGGGACTCCCAATGACGTCCCGACGTCAGTGACGTCGGTGACGTCATCCCGCCCCGTCGCCATGGCGACGGGGGAAGCCCTCCAGGTAATCCCGTTCTATGAACGGGATTTCCTGATCGGAGATCGCCGAAGGCGATCGAAGCGGGCGGGGGGATGCCGCTCAGCAGCGGCTATCATGTAGCGAGCCCTCGGCTCGCTACATGATAAAAAAAAAAAAAATTTAAAAAAAAACTGCTGCGCTCCCTCCTGGCGGTATTTTTCATACCGCCAAGGAGGTTAAGGAGCAGAGACCGCTGATACAAGAAATGGTGGAATGCCGAATCACCGCCGCAATCGCCATCTACCTCAGCCACCCACTCTGCAGTCTCTATGACTGCAGAGTTCCTGTGAGCCGGTCAGGAGCCGCTTTTATTGGCTCCTGACCCAGCCCATCAATGTAAGCCAATGGGAGCTGCTTAAGTTGATAGACCTGGTCAGGAGCCAATGAAAACGGCTCCTGGCCCGCTGCTCACAGGGCTCTGCTGTTGAGAGGGCAGAGCGAGTGACCTGCGGCGAAATCGTCCGGATTGTCGAGAACATGCGGCGTCTGTTTATTGAAACATACGTCATGGCAGCCAGATAGCCATCAAAACACGGCATAGATTTCAATTAGCGCGGTCGTTAAGTAGTTAAAGTAGACCTGAACTCCTGCACAGGGCAGAAGGAAAATGTAGAGAAATGCACCCTGTATGTATTTAGAGAGCTTAGCATGTTTAATTCCCTCTCATTTGTGTCTAATCACAAGCTGTAATTTGATCCTCCCGTGTCACAAGACTGCCTATGGCAGATAAGTCCATTTGAAAGCACAGGCTGTAGACAATATGTCTGCTCCTATGAATCAGGAAGAAGAAACTATGAAAATGTATTTTAGGATTTGTATCAGCTGAATAAAATACATGTTTGTTTAAAGGTTATTATGCTGTTGTGTATCTTTTAGGCCTCGTTCACATTTCTTTCCGTTCGTCTTAGCGTTTGTCGTTTTTGGAGTTTTTCTCCTCCCGGCGCTCAGATGGGCGCTGCGGTTTTTGTGAAGTGCTTCAATAAGCGCTTTTTCAGAGCGATTGCGTTTTTCACTCCCTGACGCAAATCAGGTAGTGAACTTTGACACGGAAAAGAATAAACACAATGTATTTATTCTTAAAAAATGCAAACGCAATTGCCGCACAAATCAATTGTGAGCGTTTTGCGTTTCTCCTACACCTTCCATTGAAGTAAAATCACCTCAAAAATGGTCCACGAATGCGTGTGGAAAAAGGCTGAAAACGAGCCCTTAGAGCAGAGAGGGGTTCTGAGTTCAGGTTCACTTTAACTCACAATTCTAAACCGTTACAAATTGCTGCTCGTTTACCATAGTGTCCATCAACTTCACTGGATCACATCAGCAGCAACTCTAACCAGGGATTGGTAGAAGCAACAACGCTCTGTTTGCTCTCATTGTTCTTTGCGCTTCATGCGCACAAAAGTCTGGTACAAGTGGCAACAAACCCATCACAAAAGCCTTGTACACACCTTCAATTATGATAGGCCAAAACCCCGACCACTTTTACCACCTGCTCATAGTATTTAACCACTTTACTCCCACTGGTGCGGATATCTCCGTCCCTTTTTCCATCCTTTCATCCCCAGGGACAGAGATATCCGCACCTCCCGCCCCCGCGCTCATGCATGATGCCGCCGCCGCCCGCACGGAGATCAATGAACGGGGAAAACGTTCCCGTTCGTTGATCTAAGCCCCCGCAATGATCGGCTGCTTCTATGAGAGAGCGCGATCATTGTGTTTTTTCCAGCCTCATGCTTCCTGCAAGCGTACCTCAGGACGCTTGCAGGTCGCATGAACAAAAAAAATCACTGTGGCCATCTTGTGGCCAAATAGTAAAACTACACCCTAAAGTATTTTTCATATACACATACATTAGTTTTACACAATAAATTAACTCATGACCTCCCACACTCCCCAATTTTTTTTTTTGTAATTAAAAAAAAAAATTACAATAAAAAAAACAAAAAACAAATAGTTACCTTAGGGACTGAACTTTTTAAATATTTATGTCAAGAGGGTATAACACTTACTTTATAAACTTTATAAACTATGGGCTTGTAATTAGGGCTGGATGCAAAATGAAAAAAAAGACACCTTTATTTCCAAATAAAATATTGGCGCCAAACGGTTTTATAACCGGGACAAATACATTTCATGGAGTTTAATTACAGTAGCATGCATTATTTAAAAACTATAATGGCCGAAAACTGAAACAATGATTTTTTCCCCACATTTTTTTCCTATTTTCCCATGAAAACATTTAGAATAAAATAATTCTTGGCATAATGTCCCACCTAAAGAAAGCCTAATTGGTGGCGGAAAAAATAAGATATAGTTCATTTTATTGCGATAAGTAATAATAAAGTTATAGACTAATGAATGGAAGGAGCGCTGAAAGGTAAAAATTGCTCTGGTGTTTCAGGGGTAAAACCCCTCAGTTGTGAAGTGGTTAATATCCGTTGATTCTCATATTACATGTAGATGATAAAATTGATCAGTTATTGGCCAATCACAATGGAAAGTGTGTAACCGGCTGAAGTATTGGTCATACTTGCATAGGAAAATCGATAAAGCTAGTAAAAGGTTTTATCACGTGAAGCCACAAACCTTGTTGAAAGCTTTGATACAGATGCTTTTGTCTTTTCTTCAGAAGTGTGCAGCAAAAACGAAGAGCTGCTTTTTCCTGCGGAAACATTTGTTTCGAAGCTGGTTCTACATTTCTGCGTGGGATCGCCGGTTCTGTTGTCGCTGTTGGAATAGTCCGCCGTGTTGTCGGAATCGCTGCTGCCGTTGACGCTGTCTCCCGCCGTAGTCTCACCGGTCAGCGAGGTTGCATCCACTTTTTGCTGTGCTGTAGATAAATGCTGGCTGAGCGTGATTACTGGAATATCTGACGAAGTCTCTTTGGTTTTGTTTTTCTTATTTTGTAGAGCTGCGCTAGGTGTGATTATTTTGCCTCTTTTGCCAAAGGCATTGGTGAAAGTAGGAGATGACGCAGAGATGCCAATTGTGGTGGTGGTTGTCGCACTGGGTGGCTCCATAAGGGCATCATCTGAAAGGAAAGGGGGGAGAAGACATTCTTAGTTTCTTCCTTCTAATAAACTTACAGGCTTTTAAAGAGAAACCGTGACCAAGAATTGAACTTCATCCCAATCAGTAGCTGATACCCCCTTTTACATGAGAAATCTATTCCTTTTCTTAAATGGATCAGGGGGCGCTGTATGGCTAATATTGTGGTGAAACCCCTCCCACAGTGTGATGTCAGAGCTTCCTGTCTGTGAACCTTGTTGCATTGTGGGAAATAGCTGTTTACAGCTGTTTCCAACTGCCAAAAAAAGCAAGCAGGTTCTACTTCCAGTGTCATCACCTGCCAGCAGTAAAAATGTCACCATGTGATAAATGTCAGAATGTAATTCAGGGAGAGGAACATTTTTACAATGTGCAAACACTGACTACATCATGTATACATAATTATTGTAAAAATGAAGCCTTTTTTATTACATTATTTTCACTGGAGTTCCTCTTTAAATGGCATTAGACAATGCAAACAATGTTACAAAATCTAAACTTCCTCATCATAATTTGTGGTAAACGTGGCGACATTTATTGATTTTTCCCATCTATTCAATCACTCTGATCAAACGATTTTCAGCCAAAATCAATTAGGATAATTCCATAGGATGGAAGATATTGATCAGTGGTGGGTCAGGAGTGGCCGCGGTTCGAGGGCCCATAACGTTGCACTGCTGATCTATTTGGCCGCAGTAGTGTCTGAGTAACACCAGAAACAAGCATGCAGCTAATGTAGACAGATCTGACAATAATGTCAGAAACACCTGACCTTCATGCTTGTTCAAGGGCTATGGCTAAAATTATTACAGGTAGAGAATCAGCAGGATAGCCAGGCAACTGGCATTGCTTATAAGGAAATAAATATGGCAGCCTTCATATCCCTCTCGCTAGTTTTTCCTTCAAAACCTTTCTTGCTACTGAGCATTAAAGTGATATGGATGTTTTCTTTTGAACAATACCAGTTGCTGGCAGTCCTGCTGACCTTTGGCTGCAGTAGTGGCTGAATCACACACCTAGAACAAGCATGCAGCTAATCCAGTCTGATTTCAGTCAGAGCACCTGATCTGCATGCTTGTTGAGGGGCTGTGGCTAAAAGTATTAGAGAGACAGGATCAGCAGGAGAGTCGGGCAAAAAAATCCATATCCTTCTCAGTTTAGGTTCCCTTTAAGAAATTGTGGCTTCCTGCATGTAAGAGGTTGTTGTTTACATGATTTTTTTTTTTAATGATTAACCGTTTTTAGTCAACACCAAAGCAAACGAGCAAACATTGGGTAATTAATGTACCTCTAATTGCCATAATGATATATATAATGATATTATATACTAGCAAATGAGCAAGATGTCAAGAAAATACAAAAAATCTTTATTATAAAGCCAACTACAAGATTAAGAACAATTAAAAACAAGGCAGCCAGACCTGGGCCACAAGCCCCTAATAATATAATAATGTATATAAACTCTGCATGTGGAAAATTATTATTGATGCATATGGCTCACTCAGGAGTCTCTGCGAAAAAATGTATAAACCAGCCAATGAGGTAGATCAGTGAAAAGTACAAAAGGCTAAGGATGAAATGAGGGAATATATCCCATAAGGGGCACGCAGTGAATAATGTGCGCTGCCTACGCCGTCCGACTAGTTCCCTCGCAGCTTCGGCGGAACTAGTCGGAAGGCGTAGGCAGCGCCCGAGCAGCCAGCCCTGTGACCTTCTATTTGATTACATTAGGTGAGCCCTGCGCTGCTATTCTTTTCTTGCTACTATTATTTTTTTTGCACATTATTCACTGCGTACCCCTTATGGGATATATTCCCTCTTTTCATCCTTAGCCTTTTGTACTTTTCACTGATCTACCTCATTTTTCTCTACCTCACCTCCATTGGTCTATTGATTCTTTATCCATTGTTATCCTATTGTATTGTTGATTTGCACTTGCACCTTATATTTATTAGTGGTAATTGAGAAGATATATATTATATCTGTGTATGTATGTGGCCCTCCAGGGATTCTCTCTGCAATACAGTTCCACGCAGAACTACTGCGCCTGCGCAGTACAGCCTGGAGGACGTCCGATGAAGTCAGCGCGCCCGCGTGGGATGCAGAAGAGCCCGTCCTTGGAGCGCAGAAGAGCCTGACCTGGCAGCCGGCCTGGCCAGGTCAGGTCGGCCACCGAAGACGACCGGAAGCCTCTGGAGCGGCGGCGAGGGCACCTCCTGCCTTCCACGGGCTGGAGGAAGCCCCAGGGAAGTGGATATGGATTTTTATTTTTTTAAAGGTTTCCCTGAACCTTCCCTTTAATGGGGCCTCTTGGAAGACAGACAATATTAGCAATGTGGCAAGACACTTCAGGGAAAGACATGGTGGTGACATGAGGGGCTTTACGTTTCAGGGGATTGAGAGGGTTACTGCTTCCTTTAGACGAGGTGACCTATATAAGAAATTACGAACAAGGGAGGCTTACTGGATTCTACAGATGGGCACCAGGGAACCAATAGGCTTGAATGCCAGGTGGGATATTAATATCGTTTTAACTTTTGATAACTTTGCAAATTTGTATTTTTGTATTTTAGTTATTGTATTTCTTGTCATTTTGTGCATAGAAATATTGTGATGGTGTATCTATATACATCCCTGCAGTTTTACAGTCCTGCACCTTTAAAACCCAATCAAGGTCGACTTTCTATGATCTCAAGAGTATACACCTTTAGGGGCGGGTCTGGGAGTATATATGGTCCACCAAGATGTCAGTGTGTTCAGGCTATGAGTAAGGATATGATCCAAAACATGTCAGCCTTTTTACTGCTTTTGTGAGTTGGATTCAATAAAAACCCTTGGACTTTACCCGCGGGTGTGCGGATTTCATCTTCCTTGTGTCCTGATCTGCCGCATTGGCTTCCAGCACCTTGCTTAACCACTTGTCGACCGCACGCTTATACCGTGCGTCGGCAAAGTGGCAGCTGCAGGACCAGCGACGCAGTACTGCGTCGCCAGCTGCAGGCTGATTAATCAGGACCTGTCAAATCACGGCGGGGGGCTCCGTGAATAGCCTGCGGGCCGCCGATGGCGGCTCGCAGGATAAATGTAAACACAAGCGGAAATAATCCACTTTGTTTACATTGTACGGCGCTGCTGCGCAGCAGCGCCGTAAGGCAGATCGGCGATCCCCGGCCAATCAGCGGCCGGGGATCGCCGCCATGTGACAGGGGACGTCCTGTCACAGGCTGCACAGGACGGATAGCGTCCTGTGCAGCCCCGATCACCGGATGGACAGGTAGGAGAGGGAGGGGGGGGGGGGGGGGGTGAATGTCGCCGCGGAGAGGGGCTCTGAGGTGCCCCCCCCCCCGCCAGCCACACGCAGGCAGGAGAGATCGGACCCCCCCAGCACATCATCCCCCTAGTGGGGAAAAAAGGGGGGTGATCTGATCTCTCTGCCTGCTACCTGATCTGTGCTGGGGGCTGTAGAGCCCACCCAGCACAGATCACATAATTCAATGCTGGTCCTTAAGGGGGGGGGGGGTAAAGGGTGGGTCCTCAAGTGGTTAAGGTAACTGAGGTGGAGCGGTCTTATCTACTGTATAGTGCAAACAGTGATGCATACTTTTCATTCACTAGGCTTTACTATACGCGACACCAAAACAAGTCTTATAACAAGCGGTGTGACTTTACTGTTACTATTTATAGGGAATGCAACGCAACTCCCACTGTGAACACAGCCTAAGACTTTTTTTTTAATTTTACTTTAACTACCTATCAGTTGCAAGAAAATGTTTTATCAACTTTTGTAGCTATTCAGAATGGTGAATTAAGCCATAATGTTATAACAACTTTGCTGCATGCTGCTTCTGATTTGCCCTCTCTGTTGTGTAATAGTCTTGATAAAAGACTAAAAAAAAATGGTGAGCCAAGTCTTTTATGGCATTTATCTCGCTCTCTTTGGAAACGTTCAAATTTTTTTTTTTTGGGACATCGCACACATTCCTTTGCTAAAAATGTCCGTTTTTCCCCAGCAAATGTTAAAAAAAAAAAAAAAAAAAATGGGAGCGGTGTCTAAAAGAAAAGCTGACAGCATGTTGCTATTTTTCAATTACATGTGAACAGGCCCATTGGCATATATGGAATATCAGTTTTAATTTGTATTGCGAGAAACCATGTGCACATCTATCAAGTGTGTCCCCTGCCTGACTTTAAACGTAAAGCCATCAGCTGTATTCTGAAAAAAAGAACATTACTACCTTGAATTAACCTCCCTGGCGGTAGGATTACTTTAGGATTTTAGGGCCTGAAAGCAGTACAATTTTTTTTTCACAAGCTTTTAGGCCTGGTGCACACCAGAGGAGTTTTTCTGAGCGTTTTGAGTTTTTAAATTTGCTGCTAATGTTATCCTATGTGTCTGTGCACACTGGAGTAATGAGGTTTTGTAAAAAGCCCCATAGCATTACATTGGGAAGAGCTTTTAGAGGTTTCAAAAGCTCTTCCCAATGTAATGCTATGGGTTTTTTTTTTACAAAACCTCATTGCTCCAGTGTGCACAGACACATAGGATAACATTAGCAGCAGACTTAAAAACTCAAAACGCTCAGAAAAACTCCTTAGAATGTAAAAGCAGGGGAAAAAATCAGGCTGCTAGAGAGATTTTCAGCATCCCAGCACATTACTCATCTCCCTGGAATCCAGCGCTGTAATTCTCCCTCCATCCTTTGCGTGGCGCTCTACTCCTATAGTGAGATCAGCCTCTGTCGTCAAGACGACAGACGGCCAATCTCACCAGAGGGATCGAGAGCCTCCAAGGACCAGAAGAAGAATGGCTGCCAGCGTCTGGATCTCTGGGAAGGCGAGTTGAAACGCCAAACTGTCTCTGCATACCACCTGGTGGCTACCTCGAGTCAGATTCAGGATTACCACTCTTTGCATTTTTTTTCACTCCGAGCTTGGTTACCACCAAGGAGGTTAAACGATAGAACGCTATTGAACGAGTAGTTTGTATTAATTTCTATCAATATTCCAATTACAGAATCGGCTTAGCTACGTATGGGTAAATGGAAACATTAGAAGTTTTCAAATTTCACAAAAAGCCCCGGAAGATTTCTTACCATCATCATCGTCATCATCCTGGGCATCATCAATGAGCAAGTTACCGGCCTCAGGAGACCTGCCATCTTCATCATCGTCAACTTTC
The DNA here is from genome assembly GCF_040937935.1 of Hyperolius riggenbachi. Lineage (NCBI taxonomy): Eukaryota > Metazoa > Chordata > Amphibia > Anura > Hyperoliidae > Hyperolius > Hyperolius riggenbachi. Next base: position 482,977,989 of record NC_090648.1, on the reverse strand, counting down.
TTTTTTTGCTCCTCTTTTTTCTTTTTCCTTTTCTCCTTTCTTTTCTCTCTTTTAGCAGCAAGAGCTTGCTTCCGACTTTCTTCCCTTGACTGAGTTAAAAATCAAAATAATACATTGTTATGTATGGGCACACCCAAAAAAAAACTGGCGCACAAATAGCACACAAAAGCCAACATATCTAGGATTTGTGAGGGATAATGCGCAAGACCAAGTTAAAAATGTATACAAATATTACAAGGGTTCTCTTTAGATCACTGGAGGACACAGTGTTACACTTAGCATAGAACCATAGAAGGTTAGAACCTAAGAAGGCAGCTCTGCCCCCCTTATTAGAACTCTCCTACCTCAAGCAATGTGTAAAAGTGTTACATAAATTGCAGCAGTGAGTTTGAGAACTGAACGCTAATGTGTACACATGTAAAAAGGTCTACATTTTTAGCCTGTAAAGCGCGTATGTTCAAGGTAACGTGAATGTGTCTGGTGGGAATGGGTCATTAAAGGGAGCCTGAGGCGAGTCTCATATTCCATACTTACCTGAGGCTAGCCCCCTTAGAGCTGCTCGTCCCTCACCGTCTCCACGGGAGGCTCCTGTGCCTGGTAATCCAGCCAGAAACGCTTCCATGTAGCACTACCGTCCCTTAGAGCGTTCTGTGACTGCCCAGTACTACTGCGCAGGCTGCTCCCAGGGATGGGAGCAAGATGATGGAGCGCACTTGGCCAAGCATGCGTGACTCGGACAGGCTTTCTGGCTGAATTGCTGGGGACCGGAGCCACCCAGGGAGACGGCGAGGGATCAGCGGCCCTGAGGGGGCTTAAGGAAGCCCCAGGTAAGTATGGTACCTGAGACGCTTCTGAGCTGACCTGAGCTGTAAATCCTGATGTAACAAATCTTAAGTGCTTTCACAATATGCTCCAGATTTGAAGCTGCCTTATCCCTTCTCAATTTTCTCAGATTTCATAGTTTTTTTAAGCTGGTAAAGAAAAAAAAATCTGAATAGGCAAGAGAGCCACCAAATGTTTACAATATACAGTTTAGCCCAAAGTCCCACAATTACAACAGTAAAAATAAAGTTGTTTCCCTTCTTCAACTGGAGGAAACAATTTCCAGGGGTAGTAGACCTGAGGTATAGGACCAGCATTAGGCTCCATAACACAGAGGCGGGGAACCAGAGTACATCTCATCTCTATTAAACCAGTTTTCAGGGGCGTAACTAGACATCACTGGGCCCCCCCTGCAAAACTTTAGATGGGGCACCCTTCCCCTGCACACTTAATAGGGACAGTCTACATATTTTTGTCTACAAAACTTTGTATAATTCACTATCAGTGGCTGAGCAGATGCAGTCAGAACAATTGTGCACAGAGCAGAAAGTTTTATTTCTCTCCTTGTCCTTATGGCGGGTACACACTGAGATCGTCTGGCCGATTTACTGTCAGATCGATTATTTCCAATATGTTCGATTTGCTTTCCGATCGATTTCCGAGCATTTTCCAATTGATTTCCTATTAAACTGAATGGAAATCGATCGGAAAATGCTCGGAAATCGGAAAATGCTCGGAAAACAAATCAGACATGTTGGGAATAATCGATCTGACAGTAAATCGAACAGAAAATCTCAGTGTGTACCCAGCATTAGTTGTCAGCCTCTTAGAACACCCCCGGCTTCTGCCTCCCTAGCAAGGTCTATTGTTACGCCCCTGCCCATTTTAGATGCCCATTATGTGCACTAGATGAAAGATCTCTTAAAGTGAACCTAAGGGCAACAACAAAAAAAAAAAAAAAGAGATTAACTCACCTGGGGCTTCCCTCAGCCCCCTGCAGCCGATCGGTGCCCTCGCAGCTCCGGTCCGATGCTTCTGGACCCGCCTCAATAGCAGCATAGGGGGCGATATACAGGCTGGGAACGCGAAGAATCACTCGCGTTCCCATGCCTGTCGGCCGGTGACGGCCAAACCAGAAATGTTCGCCGGCGGGTCCTGGGCCATCGGAGTGGAGCTGCGAGGGCACCGATTGTCTGCAGGGGGCTGAGGGAAGCCCCAGGTGAGTTAATCTCTTTTTTTTTTTGACTTTAGGTTATCTTTAACATACCATTAGAAAAGCTTACTATTTGGGTCAAGCAAGGACCAACTGGAGTAAAATCTGGGTACATCCAACAAGTCTGGAATGGATTCAGCCTGCACGTTGGTATCAGACTATCCAACACAGCAATATTTAGATACAGTGTAACATGAAGATAAATAATTATAAACGAAGTGCAGCAACATTAAGGCACAGAGAATCATAACTATTTGCAAAAATACACAGCAGAGAAATGAGCGGTGGATAGACAGAAAAAACAAGCTACTTCGTTAGAGTTCTTTAACTCAGAAGGTACGCATAAATACTAATTATAGGTGCCTTCTGAGTTAGTGCCCTTTTCCACTGAGAAGCGCAATCGCAGTCACGCAACCCACAATTTCCACTACACACGATTACGCAGTATAGCTGCCAGGAACTGAGCGCAATGATAATCAGGCAGCCAGAAGATTGTAATCAGTAAGAAACGACGCGCACTAGTAGGAAGTGAGCACCGCGATTCACATGTTACCACAGTGCTCATCGTTATCTGCAAAATGACTGCGATCCGCTTTTTGATCAGGACCGCAGCTAGTAGATATGGGCCCTTAAATAACTCCTGCCCGAACCTGCGTGCCTTCACTTGATCCGTGCTGTATGTGGTCCCAGCTTTATTGAAGCCCGTGTTCCCTGTATGCTCTGCCATATGACCGCTAATACAGACAGAAGCTTCAACAAAGCCGAAGAAACCCCCCCACACACATATATATTATATACCGTATATACTCGCATACAAGCCGAATTTTTGACCCCCAAAAAGGGGGCCAAAAGTTGGGGGTTCGGCTTGTATGCGAGTCATGGTGGTCCGCGGGTCCCCCCCTCTGCTGGTCCGCGGGTCCCCCGCTCCCCCCATGGCCCCCGCCGCCGCTATTACCTGGCTGCATCTTCTATTTCAATCTCCGTTCTTGTAAACATTCAGAGCAGCGCGCCCGGCGCTGCTACTGTGACGAGGCAGGAAAGAGCGTCCTGTTACTATGGGAACCGCTCTTTCCTGGCTCGCCGCTCGTCACAGTAGCAGCGCCGGGCGCGCTGCTCTGAATGTTTACAAGAACGGAGATTGAAATAGAAGATGCAGCCAGGTAATAGCGGCGGCGGCCATGGGGAGCGGGGACTGGCTAAACTGGGGCACGTAACTAGCTTTACTGAGCGCTATACTAGCTAAACTGGGGCGCTATACTAGCTATACTGAGCGCTATACTAGCTAAACTGGGGCGCTATACTAGCTATACTGAGCGCTATACTAGCTAAACTGGGGCACTATACTAGCTAAACTGAGGCACTATACTAGCTATACTGAGCACTATACTAGCTAAACTGGGGCACTATACTAGCTAAACTGGGGCACTATACTAGCTATACTGAGCACTATACTAGCTATACTGGGGCACTATACTAGCTATACTGACCACTATACTAGCTATACTGGGGCACTTTACTAGCTATACTGAGCACTATACTAGCTATACTGAGCACTATACTAGCTAAACTGGGGCACTATACTGAGCACTATACTAGCTATACTGAGCACTATACTAGCTAAACTGGGGCACTATACTAGCTATACTGAGCACTATACTAGCTATACTGAGCACTATACTGAGCACTATACTAGCTAAACTGGGGCACTTTACTAGCTATACTAAGCACTATACTAGCTGTACTGGGCAGTATACTAGCTAAACTGGGGCACTTTACTAGCTATACTGAGCACTATACTAGCTATACTGAGCACTATTCTAGCTATACTGGGCACTATACTAGCTATACTGGGGCACTACCTACCCATACTGGACACTTTACTAGCTATACTAAGACACACTCGGGGAATAAGGCGGCCAGCATTTCCTACCCCCGGCTTATATGGGGGTCAATCATTTCCCCCTGGTTTTTCAGGGAAAAGTTGGGGGGTCGGCTTATATGCGGGTCGGCTTATATGCGAGTATATACGGTATACACTGTACATGTATATTTACTCACACGCTTGTAGCAGGCAACCGGGGCAGATTTTATATGTGCCACCTTGTATACATACACACACACACACACACACACACACACACACACACACACACACACACACACACACACACACACACACACACACACGTGTGTACATAAAACCATGTATTTTTAACCATTTGGCGACCGGCTACCTAACCCCACCTCTTAAAGGGACTCCGAGCCGTGCAAAAACTATGGAAAGATGCATATCATTTTAGAGCTCTCTTTCTCCTCTTTCCAATGATATATAAACCGCCACCATACGCCTTTTAGTTTTCGCTATTTTTCGCGATTTAAATTGCCGTGGCCGCGATTTCGATCGCAAAAATAGAGAAAATTAAAAGGCATAGGGCGACGATTTAGGTGTCATCAGAAAGAGGAGAAAGAGAGCTTTAAAATGATATCCATCTTTCCATAGTTACATTGTATTACACAGCAGCTCCATTCAGCAGAAAAAGTCTCCCTGTGTAATACAAGTAACTATGGAAAGATGGATATCATTTTAAAGCTCTTTCTCCTCTTTCTGACACCTAAATAGTCGCCTTACGCCTTTTAGTTTTCTTTATTTTCGCGATCGAAAATCGCGAAAACTAAAAGGCGTAGGGCAGCGATTTATATATCATTGGAAAGAGGAGAAAGATAGCTTTAAAATGATATGCATCTTTCCATAGTTTCTGCACTGCTCGGAGTCCCTTTAAAGCGGATCCAAGATGTAAAACTAACTATGACAAGTAACTTCTCTATATAGATTATCTAAAGTTTAGATAGTTAACACAGCAAATTTAGCTGCAAACAGCTTCAAAAGTTTATGATTATTTATTCCTGTGATACAATGAGGGCAGCCATGTTCTGTTTGTCACAGGCTGAGGGGTGGAGATGCTATCAGCTTGCCTGTGTGTAAATTCAGTCCCCTCTCCTCCTCCACTCTCTGCCTCTGAAATCAATGGCTAGTAACCTCCTCCTGCCCAGACTGAGCTCCCATAAGCCCTTGCTACAATGGAGCTGTGGGTGAGGCTTGTTTAGTTAGAGAATTAGAGTATTAAAACAAAAAAAAACAAAAAAGTATTTGGCTTAAGGAACGCCCTATAAACTATATGAAAGGAACACAATTCACTGTAAGGACCAGGCATTTACAGTGTGTGTGTGTGTGTGTACGTGTGTGTGTGTACGTGTGTGTGTGTACGTGTGTGTGTGTACATGTGTACGTGTGTGTGTGTGTACGTGTGTGTGTGTACGTGTGTACGTGTGTACGTGTGTGTACGTGTGTACGTGTGTGTGTGTGTGTACGTGTGTGTGTGTACGTGTGTGTGTGTACGTGTGCGTACGTGTGCGTACGTGTGTGTGTGTGTACGTGTGCGTACGTGTGTGTGTGTACGTGTGTACACGTGTGTACGTGTGTGTGCGTTAGTGTGTGTGTGCGTTAGTGTGTGTGCGTTAGTGTGTGTGTGTGTGTGTGTGCGTTAGTGTGTGTGTGCGTTAGTGTGTGTGTGTGTGTGTGTGTGCGTTAGTGTGTGTGTGTGTGCGTTAGTGTGTGTGTGTGTGCGTTAGTGTGTGTGTGTTAGTGTGTGTGTGTGCGTTAGTGTGTGTGTGTGTGTGTGTTAGTGTGTGTGTGTGCGTTAGTGTGTGTGTGCGTTAGTGTGTGTGTGTGTGTGTGTGTGCGTTAGTGTGTGTGTGTGCGTGCGTTAGTGTGTGTGTGTGTGTTAGTGTGTGTGTGTGTTAGTGTGTGTGTGTGTGCGTTAGTGTGTGTGTGCGTTAGTGTGTGTGTACACGTGTGTGTGTGTGTACACGTGTGTGTGTGTGTACACGTGTGTGTGTGTGTACATGTGTGTACATGTGTGTACATGTGTGTGTGTACAAGTGTGTGTGTGTACGTGTGTGTACGTACGTGTGTGTGTGTGTGTCTCCAGCGATGAGCCGATGTGGACCCCTCCCGCTCCGGCATCTCCGCTCATACTGACGCTAAGTTCCGGGTAGCGGCTTGATGGATGTCATCTAGCCGGGACCCAGTACTTACGTCAGAGAAAGCGGAGAGGCCGACGTAGAGTCTAGGTCCAGTCAGAGAGGCAGCACCACCTGCTGGACGTAGATTTGTACTGCGTCGGTCCCCAAAAGGTTAAATACCTTCTCAAGGTCAAGCTCTTTGAGTAGAATGCTGGCATTCTTATTTGCTTTTGCGGCTTGCTGGTCCTTTGCTTTCACAATAGTTTCCATGCACTGGTGGCACTTCTTCAAAAGATCCTGAAAAATGAAAGAATATATCAGAACAGAGATAAGAACTGAATGGGTGTGCATAGTCATCTTCACACACCTACAGCACAAATACGCTACGCTTATATCAGGAACCTGCTGTCTACTGAAAACCCAACTTAACCCAACATTGGGAAAATCCAATTGGTCATCACCTTTTCAAAATAAACTTCAAAAAGTACTTCATTTTATTTTCCTATACAAAATGTTTTATTTACTGTATCCCCGAGTCATTGGTGGATTTACACTATTTCTTAGTAGGTGAGAACTCTGCTCCTCAGACAGGAACACAAACTCCTTGTGAGGTTTTCAACATTTTCCACATTTTGAGAAGCAGAAACCCTTTGGAGTTCAGATCTCATGTATACAGAGGAAACTCAATGTATTCCATGCACCTTATTTGTTCTACAGCAGTATGGCCTGAGTGCTGTGTAATGGTGAAATTAGGAGTTTTAAACTTTATGTAGCTATAGCAGGAAAAACAATATTTACCTTATCGGTTATTGTAGCGATGTATCTCATGCACTCCGTGTCCGATGGAAACTGATTTACTTGCTTTACCAAGTACTGTACAACCTTGAGATGGCCCTTCAAGAAAGAAAAGTCAAAATGTGATAAATCCAACATAAATGCACATTAAAGCATTTGCAAGCAGTGAATATTTTTCAAGCAGGAGTTGAAATGCTCCGCAATACAAACAAAAAAAATTAAGGATGGCAGCATCCCTATTTTTTGTGTTCGGTACAGTTTAAAACCTGTTTGATTCTACATTGAAAGACTTTAGTTAAAGTTGGTCATGCATCTAGGGATTTTGCCGCCTGATCAACCATCCGATTTGATAATTTTATCTAATCTGATGAATATCAGTCCCGCAATAAGCTTGCCTGATTGAATATTTGACTGATTCTGAGAAAGCTGGAAAATCTTATGCTGGGTACACGGTACGATTTTCCGTGCGATCCGATTGATAAAATACCTCATGTCAGATATTCCTCACCATCAATTCTGCGCTCGATTTCTCATAGAAGTGAATGGAAAAAGATAAGAGAACGAGCGAATATAAGAGAATTAAGTGCAGAATCCAGCGGAAAAAACAATCGGGTCGGAAAATCGTACCATGTGTACCCAGCATTAGTCTGCCGTAGTCTGCGGGGTGTAGTGGTGCCAGCGTGATGAATGCAATGGAACCCCCAGCGGCTGTCCCTCCAAATTTAAAATGTCCCCACCCGCTGCCTGTGCAAATCGCACCTGTCCAGCTGCCGCGCTCCCAGTCTCCACTGAACGTGTGGGATATCACAAACCCTCCAGGTGGTGATCCTCGGCGCTCAGGGCAGACAGCGGAGAAGACCGGGAGTCTGTAGGTGAAATTACAATGTACAGACACCGGAGGGGACATTAACATTTGTTGTGAAGCAGGCGTAAATCTCCCAGACAAGTAAAATCGGCAGCACCGCGAGGCTGATTCCCGAGAGATTTCATGCTGAAATTGATCAGGAATCGGCCTGTAGTGTATGGGCAGCTAACAGACCTCTCCGATCAGATTCAATGGGAGAGAGATCTGTCTCTCGGCCGATCTGCTCATACATCGCAACATGTATGGGCAACCTTAAGAGACCCGTGGACAAACCTCTCATCCATAACTACATTAATGTTCACAGTTGACTCGCCTTTTTCCCCAACTAGTACAACCAGGGAATGATACTCCTTTTCAGCCAAGAGAAACCGTCTACACGCATTTATACGGTCACCCTTAAAAATAATGGCACTGTATGCAGTAATGAACACTTATGATCAACTGGCTTAAAAAGAGAGTCCTAATTAAAAGAAAACCCCTCTGGGGGATACTTACCTCAGGAGGGGGAAGCCCCAGGGTCCTAATGAGGCTTCCCCGCCCTCTGAAGTTTGGAGGAATCCAGCGCTAGCTCCCCCCCCCTAAACACCCGACAAGCAAAGATTTACCTCTCCGCGACCTTGTGCAAATGCACTAGTGGCTCTTCGTTCAGGCTAGGCAGAAATAGCCGAGCCCGATCGTCTCCACTCTACTGTGCATGCGTAAAGGACTCGGGCCTGCGCAGTAGAGCAGATATGATCGGGTTCGGCTATTTCCACATTACCCAAATGAAGAGCAGTCAGTGTGCCTGCGCAGGATCGCGGTAGGTAAATATTTACCTCGCCTCAGTTCGGGGGGCTGCAGCGCTGGATTGCCAGGACACCAGAGGACGGGCTCTCCCTCCCGAGGCAAGTATCCCCCAGAGGTTTTTAATTTATTTTTTTATTTTTTATTACAGATCCTGCGCAGTACAGCCTGGAGGACGTTCGATGACGTCAGAGAGACCAAGTGAGACGCACGTTGGAGCGCACAAGAGCCCGACCTGGAAGCCGGCCTGGCCAGGTGAGCCGCGGGAGAAGACCGGGAGCCTCCGGAGCGGCGTCGAGGGCACGTCCTGCCTGCCACGGGCTGGAGGAAGCCCCAGGTAAGTAGACTAATATATATATTTTTTTTTTTTTAAGTACTCCGTGGATCTTCCTTTTAACAATCCTCCAAGGATTATCTTAGAGGCCGTTGGTTACTGATCGTCACAAGTAATGAAATGTAAATCACAAGAAAGCTAGGCAATGAAATCCCAACTTCAAACAAGTCAAACATTTTACCTTCCGAAATGCTGACATTAAGGGGGTTATTTTACGATTGTCTGCAGCATCCACATCAGCAGCAGCCTGAACAAGCAGCTGGACGACGTCAAAATGTCCACCGTTTGCTGCAAGCCAAATAGGCGTGTTTCCTTTCTTATTTCGCACATCAATATGTGAACCCCTGAAAAAAACAGAATTATTTACATTTTAAATCATGAAAATAGCTTCCCAATACACTTGTATTATCCAAGTCTTCAGCAATGTTTTTAATACCATATGCAATAGGTCAACTTCTGTTTTCTATTCAGAGAAACAATGAAGTACTGCATAACATATTGAAACTATTGTGTTTTATCTCCTTGCATACCAGTAGTCTCTGGCCCCTTGAGGACCAGAGAAAGCTGGTACTTGAGATAAAAGTCTTCGGAAAAAGCAAGATCACAGACCAATGTTACCCCCTTCCATGTAGTATGAGAGCCATACTCTACACAGTCTATTCTATGGAGCTGAACTCCCCATCAGATAAAATCTTTGCAAGTTGCTGCACACACAGATGCTGTACACACTCCAAAGATCATTATCTGCTAAAGATCTGTTCCTGCAAAATATCCATTCCTGCAAAATGCATTCATAGTCTGAGATCTGCAGATCATCATACACACCTTGTTTAACAGACTTCATCTGCATATCTGGCAGTAATCTGCAGATCTGAAAATCCATCCTGGTGGATCTGATCTGCAGATGATCTGCAAATGATTGTCTGTTAAACCAAGTGTGTATGAGGATCTGCAGATATCATAGACTATGAATGCATTTTTCAGGAATGGATCTTTTGCAGGAACAGATCTTTTGCAGATAATGATCTTTTGAGTGTGTACGGGCATCTTTGTGTGCAGCATCCTGCAAAGATTTTATTTGATGGGGAGTTCAGCTCCATAGAATAGACTGTGTAGAGTATGGCTCTCATACTACATGGAAGGGGGTAAAATTGGTCTGTGATCTTGCCTTTTCCAAAGACTTATCTCAAGTGTGTATGAACCATTAGTATGGTTGAGGTCAGCCAGCGTGAAAGTCCATAGGGAGCAGTTCTCCGATCACAGCAAAGTCTATAACTTGAAGCATTCTAATTGGCTGAATAGTGTGGGGGTATAATTATTACTACAACCTATCTGAAACCTAGAGGTTTGAGGGGGTGTCGTCCACCCAATCACATTACTAGAATTTCCCTACGGACTTTCTGGCTGGATCACCTCAACCACTCTAGCACCAAGCCCCTCAACAGTGCAAGAAAAACGTCACAAAATTATGCAGTATGCCATGTTTACTAGATGCCTGTCAGCTGAGCATCTGCACTGGATCTTAACCTGGTTTTGCACCATATATAAAACCTTGGGAGAAAGACTAGAGACAGATAGATAAGGCAGAATAAAACCATAAAGTCCCCCAATCCTGTGAGGCTTACCTATTAATAAGAAGTTCACAGAACTTATAATGCCCCTTGTCTGCAGCAATGGTTAGAGCAGTGTCTCTCGATGAAGGCACTGGTGGAGAATTGACATCAGCTCCCTTATCTAGAAGAACTCTTCCCACCTCTGCATATCCACCAGATGCTGCTTCCATTAAAGGAGTCAAACCCGTCTGCAAGTCACAACATAGAAAAAAAAGGTGTTATTTACACTTCTCACTATACATCGAAAAACAGCAACCTTTAGGAACCCCGACATGAGAAAAACCAATGATGCCGCAATGGTTATCCTGTTGCCTGGTTGTCACCAATTTGCTTTCATTACTTCTAAATCACACATTTGCAACAATCGTAGCCAGCATTGCCAGAATACTGGACCTAAACACCCATCCTGTATTCATTGGAAATTATTCAGCAGAGGGGCAGCACAAGCACCGGGCAAGTCAGCAATTGCATCAATCATTTGTTTTTCCTGTTTCCATTAGTAACCCCTCCCCTTTTCCCTCCAGAAAGAGGTATACGGAGGCTGCCATATTTATTTCCTTTTAATCAATACCAGTTGCCTGGCAGCCCTGCTGGTCTATTTCTCTGCAGTATTATCTGAACACCACCAGAAACAAGCATGCAGCTAGTCTTGTCCGATCTGACTTTAAAGTCTGAAACACCTGATCTGCTGCATGCTTGTTCAGGGGCTATGGCTAATAGTATTAGAGGCAAAGGATCAGCAGGGCTGCCAGCCAACTGGTATTGCTTAAAAGGAAATAAACATGGCAGCCTCCATATACCGCTCTTCAGTTGTCCTTTAAGATTTGTGAAAGAAGGTAGGTTTGTATATCTTGACTGCAGCTTTTACAAAACAGTACTTTGCCTTTGCGTAGAGGTAGGTTTTAAAAGCAGATACTTTGGTAAGAGGGAAGCCTCTGGATCCGCCAGAGCCTTCCTTCATCCACCTCAAGACCGCCAATCCAGAACTGGACACTCGGGAAGGTTGTGGCTGCACACGCATCTGTAAACGAGATATACATACTATGCAGGAGCAGCAGCACAGAGTCACCCGGGCTCGGCAGGAAAAAAGCCCGAGAGTCTCTGAGATACTGCATGGGAGCGAGGAGTCCCGCGCCTGTGCGAGGTTTCAGGGGTCCCAGCGCTGGGATTGGTGGAGGGGGAAGCCTCTGGAATATGCAGACTTTTCCCTCTACTGAGGTAAGTACATACACATCTGTGGCACTTTTATTTCCCCTTCAGTTACACTTTAAAACCGTTTATTGTAAATATTCCAGGTAACAGAATACATACCTTGGCTCTGTGCTCAACATTGGCTTTTCTATCCAACAGAAGACTCACAACCTCAGCCCGACCCTGGAAGCAGGCCAACGTGAGGGCTGTGTTACGATTGGTCTCAATTTGGGCGTTAATATCAGAGCCCATATCGAGAAGCAGCTTTACGGCCGGGACATGTCCGTTCATGGCAGCCAGCATTAAGGGCGAAATCCCCAATTTACTGCCGGTCCTGTAAATAAAGTAATTGCAAAGGCGTTACATACAAAAGGTTTCAGGGTATTCACACAAGTTTCAAAGGAAATATATGTCCTGGCCATACAGCTACATTTTTCCACTAGCTTGCTAACAAATCAGAATGCAAATCATACACATTAGCATCAGATACCAGTATATTTATTAACCATTTAAGACTTTTGGACGTAGAAGCTACGTCCAAAAGTCCGCATGCGCTCCCGCAGCCGATTGAACGCGCGCTCCTGATCCGCGGATCGTTAGCCCATGATCAATAAATCGGGACATGGTGCCCAATCATTGATCCCTTTCCATGGCAGAAAAAGCGACAGCTTCTTTTGGAAGCCTCGCTTTTTCTGCCTCTTACGTCCCCCTACTCCCCTCTTAGCATACATGTTACACTTAGAGTGACGTCATGTAAACAAACTCAAGATTGCCATCTTGTGGCCAAAAAGTAAAACTACATCTACATGTAAAAAAAATAAAAAATAAACACATTTACATAAAAAAATTACTATTTACATCCCACCCTCCAAAAAATACCCAAATAAAAGGTTTAGTAAAAAAAAAAAACAACCATTACAATTAAAAAAAAAAAAAGTAACTATTTACCTAAGGGTCTAAACTTTTTAAATATCCATGTAAAGATAAAATATCTCTTTATTATAAGCTTGTAAATAGTGATGGATGCAAAACGGAAAAAAATGCACTTTTATTTCCAAATAAAATATTGTCGCCATACATTGTGATAGGGACATCATTTAAATAGTGTAATACCCAGGACTGTTAGGCAAATACAATGCGTGGGTTTTAATTATGGAGGCATGTATTATTTTAAAACTATAATGGCCGAAAACCGAGAAATGAATTTTTTCAGTTTTTTCTTATTCTTCCTGTTAAAATGCATTTGCAGTAAAGTAGCTCTTAGCAAAATGTACCACCCAAAGAAAGCCTAATTGGTGGCGTAAAAAAGATATAGATCAGTTCATTGTGATAAGTAGTGATAAAGTTATAGGCTAATGAATGGGAGGTGAACATAGCTCGGATGCATAAAGTGAAAACGACTGAGGGTTGAAGTGGTTAAATAGTTGTTTGGATCCTTTAACCCCTCCCGACCACCTCACGTCGATGGGAGGGTGGCGCCCCCAGGACCGCGTAACGCTGATTGGTGTCAGGTCCTGGAGGCATAGTTTAGCTGGAAACACTTGAGTGCGCGGTCCCAGAGGTCACGTACAGTGGGGATCAGTCAACAGCCTGCCAGCCGCGATCAGAGCTGGCAGACTGTTAGGGAAAAAATTTGTACAGTGCTGTGATCTAGCGCAGCACTGTACAGGTGGACAGCTATGTCACTTAGCTATCCCCAGGAGAGGCTCACAATCTTATCCCTGTCACAGGCTGATGCCTATGAGAGGCGATTGAAGTGAAATGATCTCGGGGGGATGGAAGGGAGGAGGGAAGACATTTTTTAAAATAGCTTTTTTTTATTAAAAATAAATAACTGATTACAAAAATAAAAAACAAACATAGCAGCAGCAATCAGATCCCACCAACAGAAAGCTCTGTTGGTGGGAAGAAAAGGATGTAAGATTCATTTGGCTGCTAAGTTGTATGGCCGAACAATAAACTGTTAAAGCTGCGCAGTGCTTAATTGTAAAAAATGGCCTGGTCACTAGGGGAGTACAAATCTGTGGTCCTCAAGTGGTAAAGTAGCCGCTAAAGCACCAGACTCACTTCAGTCACGTAAGCGTGCAGTTAAGGGAGGATGCAAGCTGGAATGAGGAGAGGCAGTGATGTTTCCCCCAGCATGCTCCAACGCACACTGTGCAGCAGGGACATGTTTCCAAAGCACACTCTGCTTAGGTGTGCAGGAGTCAACTAATCGTCAGGTCACGGCATTTGGCTTACTTTTTAGGCCAGAAGTGGGGGGTGGGGTTATCTGCAGATGGGCCTATTCGTGTCAATACACTAAGTATTTATCATGTGGTGCAGCACAAAAAGTGATATTTGGAAATTTAACTCAAAAGCTTGCACTGAAAGCTGGAGCAGCCTGCCACAATCCTGGATCTTCTGGGATTTTGCATCTAAGATGGAAGACTTTGTACTTGGTTTCCAGTTGAGATGAGCAGTCGAGAACATCTCTGTAGAAAATCTAGAGTGTAGGAGTCAAGAGACCTAGTGCACTGGACTGTCTCGCCGCGTGACGAGAGCATGGTTTTCCTTCTTATACCTCCCACCATGCACTAAAATATTGTTCCTTCGCCCCTCGCATAACAAAACACGCCGCTAGCCTCTAGGCTGATGATACTTCTGTACAGAACTGTTGCCAGAGAGAGGTCGTCCTGATCCCAGTAGGTGAAAGTAATTGTGCATATGTACGCATGAGTTCTCTCTTCAGTCTTGAGGTTTAATTTCTTGGCTGCAGCATCAGTAATCTCACTGAGAGAAGCAAGTCCGGTATGTAAAAATACACAGCAGACAGGATTCCCTTAATTTTCCATAAAGAAACATTCACATTTTCTGCCCCACAATGGTCAATGACAGACAAAAAAAAAGGCTGCAAAACCGATATCAAGCCCTTACCTTGAGTTAATCTCAGCCCCTGCATTCAAAAGAATCTTGATAATATTGACATAGCCTCCTGATGCTGCCAGACTCAGTGGGGTATAGTCTGAAACGTTTCTATGTTCTTTGTTCGCTCCTCGGGCCAGCAGCAGTTCTACTACCTGGAAAATAGCATTAAATAGGTTATCCTAGTTTAAGAAAATACAAACTATTACACATTTCAGATATTTAATATGACAGTGATGGGTGAAAATGTTGATTTCCTTGTAGCCCAATTATCTATGAAAACGAAAATATATACTGTATAGTCCCGAGTTATTTAGCAATTCTACAAATGTATTGCACTCTAGAGAGGGATTGGTTGCTAGAAATATCACTGTACAACTCCCCCCCTCCCCCAGTAATGTATACTTGTTTCTACATAGCATTAATACTGACTTACCCAAACTGCTGTTAGAATTTGCTTTTGTAAAGTGCCCCTAGGACAGTAATTTGCAAACTTGGCTCTCCAGCTGTTAAGGAACTACAAGTCCCACAATGCATTTGCCTTTATGAATCAAGACTGTGGCTGTCAGACTCCCACAATGTATTGTGGGACTTTTAGTTCCTTAACAGCTGGCGAGCCAAGTTTGCAGATCACTGCCCTAGGAGGTATTTACAGCGGGAGGGGGAAGCATCTGGACCCTAAAGAGGCTTCTCTTATCCTTCACAGCCACCGTTTCAGCGCTGGGATGGAAGTACTCCGGCAAGCGCACTAGCACCACCCCACTTTCTTCGGGAAAGAGCCAGGCTAGACTGGGTCCGCACTACTGCGCAGTGGAACGGACCAGATTGGCGGGGCGGTGCTAATGCGTGTGTGCAGGGAGGCAACTCTTCGGGGGTTGCAGCGCCAAGAAGGGCTAGCTGAAGAGGATGGGGGGTGCAGCCTGGTTTCCCCCAAGTGGATATCACAAGTTTCCTTAAAATTTTGTGTTCAGTCAGCTTTTAAGATGAAAATATATTTTATTTTTAACCCACCTCTTGACGACCTCCAGAGCAGGCAAGAGATAGTGGCGTATCCTTCGTACGTTCTGTCTGTGCTTCTATATCAGCACCTTTGTCTAGTAACGTTTCAACAATTCCAACGTGACCAGCTGTAGCAGCCAGGATAAGAGGTGTAGACCCTAAATAATAAAAAAATATATAAGTCCAATGGGATATAAACACACAGGTTGCAACTTTTTGCTTCACTCAAAATAAGAGTAAACCTACTACATTCAGCAGCAGTGGAATGGTTGAGTCAAAGGGAGGTGCGGAAACTGAGGGCATGCAGTAGCGTTAAAGCTGCTCTCTCGTACTCCATCCCGACTCTGCATACTACAAACCAACTGGTTGGCACCATTTCATCATCTGGTCTCTGGCTCCACCAATCATTTTACTCCTCGGATGCTGCGCATCTCTGTAAGCCCCTCCCCACCGGGTCATTATCTCAAAACTGTAAAGTGATGCATTCAAAGCTTCTGAAGGGTAACCACGCATGATGTAGCGAAACAGAGAACCTGAGATCAAGCAAACATATTGACTTATACTTACCTGGGGCTTCCTCCAGCACCCTGTAGGCTCCCTTAGGTTTTGTCCAGTCTCATCTATGCCTCTGCTGCCTCTGGTTTAGTAAAGACGGAGACAGTTGTGGACTACTAAGCATGCGTGGCCCCGTACATCTCCATGGCCACGATCCTATAGCCAGGAGTATTTTGCAAGGGCCCAGTTACAATCCTCATCGGACTGCGCAGACGTAGAGTGCTCCTGCGCAGTTAGGCTACAGGAGTGTGACTGCCAAGACGCACAAGGCCTCACATGCACAGTAGTTCCTGAGTGGTGACCAAGAAGGCGCCCTTGCGCAGTAGTGCCTGACTACAGGGGCCGACTAAGGGAGGACAGAGTGGCCCGGGAGGACGGTGAGGGAGCCCATGGCAAGTATAAACCCTTATGTTTGCTTCATCTCAGGTTCACTTTAGAGTTTTAGGTTTATGCAATAAAAGAAGAAACCTTAAGGTGACCGAATCTGAAGAAAGAATCTTACAGTTAATGATCTTTCAACGCGATCTGAACGATCAAAACTAAATCGGCAGGCAATCATCAATTGTACCCATTACCAGAACAATTTAAGAAGTTTTTACATTCCGATTCAATCATAAAATCCAACTTTCAGATCGATTTTTTTTCCTTTTCCAATCGATGGCGCAGTTTTCTATACAATTTGATCATAAAAGTTGTGTTGAAAGATTGAATCTGAAGGAAAAGTTGTACTGTCAATTAGCGCCTCAGCCTTATATTTACAGGACCAGCAGATATTTAAAACCTGAATAGGCATTTATAAGATAACGTATACCGATCAGGCATGGTAGAAATTTTTATTTGATTGATCTGTAAAAACCATTAGTAAGGGGTGGTTCACATAGGTTTCTGCTGAGCGTCTCATTCAAACGCTATGTTTTTTCCCCCAAGAATGCCAGCTAAGCTTGTAATGGGTTTTGAAGGCTTTTGATTGCTTTCAGGAGAGTGTTGCGTTTTCTGGGCTTTTGCAGGAAGTATAGGGAAAGGCTTCAGTGGCTTTTGCTGAGTGGCATTCAGAGGCTTTTGCTAGCTTTCAAACGCCTTCTAGAAGCTGCATGTTGCTTTTAGGGCTGGTTCAGACAGACGCTTGTGGAGCGTTTACCGCAATCGTTCAGAACGTCGCGGTAAACGCTCCCATTCAAGTGAATGGGAGTGTTTACACTCAGCCTTTGCGCGTGTTTACACGTTCGCGGCGTTCGGGTCCCGATTTGCGCTAGAGTTTGAACTGCCCCTGGAAGAGACATGTAGCTTCCAGTGGGCGGCCAACCGCGACGGCTAATGTCCCCCTAGGGGCAAGAAAAAACACGACCGCATCGGAACGCGACGGCTACTGAAAGCTGCAGCCGCCGCAACGCCCCCAAACACGACGCCACGCAGACGTCCGTCTGGACCAGCCCTTAAGACGAGACACCGGGATCAACTGCCAGGCTTTCATGAAAGCTTGCAAAAGCTCGTACTAAATGCTCCCATTCACCCGCATGGGACAGCGGTAGATCCCTAAAAACGTTACGTTTAATGCCAGCAAAACGTCTGTGTAAACCAGCCCATACAAAAAGGGTAAAAAAAAAACAACTATATCTAGCCACAATCACACTGACCTACATAGCGCTCTTTAATCTGGCCCCTCAAAGCATAGTAATTTAAGCTACATTTTAGTCGATTTACGATAAATCAATGTGTGCTATATGTAACTGATATTTTTGATCTGAGCAGACAATGAATAAATATTGGATCACTTTCAATCCAACATACTAGTTTCAGTTCAAAAAATATATATATTTTCTTTAAATTTACCAAGGAAGCCAATATTAATATTATTTCACTACTTGGACAGTTTTATGTGTATTTAACTTTAAATGGCTATGATAAAAATGAAAATACATACTACTCTTTAGCCTCATGCCAAGGTTCAAGGCACAAACTGCTCTTACTGAGCTCTGTAAGGACTTTAGGGTGTAAAGTATCTTTCCTGATGCTTTATTTACATTTGGCGGGCTATTTATAAAGCAGCCAGCATTAGACAGCCACTTGACACCTTGCCATAATGCACTGCTAGTCACCGCAGTGGATCATCACCGGGGGGATGGGTTGTCCTGCTGGCCCTCAACACTGCAGCGCGTGGACCCCCAGAACATATCCAACAAGAGCTTTTCGAATATGTTATTTTATCTGCGCCTTTTCATGCAAGAGTCCGGCTGTAAAGCAACTGAGCAAGTAGTGCCACCCCTGCACAGCAAGCAAAAGCCACTCATACACAAGCAGCTCCATGCTACTGAGCAGGCCTGGTCCGCCCATGATGCCAACTTCCTCAGGCAGCAGAAACCTGGGGGCAGCACCAGGCAGAAACAGGAAGTGAAGAGAGTGCCTGGCCAACCTATAGTGGAGGTAACTGTACCTGGCTAACCTATACTGGGGCAACTGTACCTAGCTACCAAGCCTCTATCCATCAATGTGTAGGTTACTAGGCAGTAGTACTTATTTAACGTTGTGGAATGAGTCCTAACAAGTTAACATTTGAGAAATGAGCACACAGCTACGTGTATTTTTCATATTATTTGGGATTTATATATAAAGTGTTAACATCTTCTGCAGCACTTTACACAGTACATATTCATGTCACTGACTGTCCCTCAAAGGAGCTCACAATCTGATCCCTACCATAGTCATATGTCCATGGTAGTACAGGGTCAGTTTAGATCGAAGTCAATTCACTTATTTGCTTTTGAAATGTGGAAGGAAACCCACACTGACACGGGGAGACCATAACAACTCTATGCAAACTCCATTAATCAGGACTGTGGAGTTGGTACAAAAATCATCCGACTCCAACTCCTCCGTTTATGAAACCACTGACTGTGACTCCAACTTCTCGACTCAGACTCCTTGGTCTAATACTTACCAGGGCTGTGGATTTGGTACAAAAATCATCAGACTCCTCAGTTTACGAAACCACCGACTCCAACTCCAGGTATCCAAAATTGCTCCGACTCCAACTCCACAGCCCTGGTTATAATAATGGCGGCCTGCATAGTGGATAGCAAGGCGAGAGCGCTGTCCATATAGCAACCGTGCCGTCCATATAGCAACCGTGCCGCCCATATTATGACACTCTTTTGCCACTGGTACATAAATGTATTTGACGCACCTTTTTTGTCTCTGTGTTCAATGTTAGCACAGCGGGCTATTAAAACAGACACCAGCTCCTCGTGACCTCCAGCACAGCCGAGTGTTAAGGCAGTATCATGATTGCTTTCAGTCTAAGGAAATAAAGAGAAAAATACAAAGTAAAAAGAAAAAAAAATCAAAGCAGAAAAAAATAATCAGGTTGCAATACAACCCTGTGCATTTCCTTAATGAATTACTCACATGTGCGTCAATATCTACCGATGGAAACGTGGATAACAAAGGCTGTTTAGCATTAACTGGAGATGTCTGGGGTGCTGAAGAAGGTAACGTAGCTGGCGGGGAGTTAAAAGGTAAAGGAGGCACTCTGTTATTGACAGCTGAAAAACACAAAGGGAAAATAATGAGATTACACGGGAGACCCCATCATGGCCAAACAAACAAAAATTCAAATAACCGATATAACACTTAAAGGGAAGGTTCAAGCAAAATAAAAAAATGAGTTTCACTTACCTGGGACTTCTACCAGCCCCATGCAGCCATCCTGTGCTCTCGTAGTCACTCACTGCTGCTCCAGTCCCCCGCTGGCAGCTTGCCGACCTCGGAGGTCGGCGGGACGCATTGCGTACATTTTTACGCATTCCCGATAGTGCAGGAACATTAACGCATACATTTTTACGCGTTACTGGTTCAATACGTAAATTTTTACGCATTGAACCAGTAATGCGTAAAAATGTATGTGATAATGTTCCTGCACTACCGGGAATGCGTAAAAATGTACGCAATGCGTCCCGCCGACCTCCGAGGTCGGCAAGCTGCCAGCGGGGGACTGGAGCAGCAGTGAGTGACTACAAGGGCACAGGATGGCTGCATGAGGCTGGTAGAAGCCCCCGGTAAGTGAAACTCATTTTTTTATTTTGCTTGGACATTCCCTTTAAAGCGGATCCGAGATGAAAAACTAACTAGAACAAGCAACTTGTCTATATATTTTATCTAAATTTTAGATAGTTTACACAGCAAATCTAGCGGCAAACAGCTTCAATAGAATATGATTATTTCTTCCTGTGATACGACAGCAGCCATATTTGTAAACATTACAAACAGGCAAGCTTATCTGCATCTTCTGTGAAAAAAAAAAACTAATCCCCCCCTCCTCCTCTGAAATCTCTGGTTAGTAGTCCCCCCTCCCCCTCCTCCTGCCCAGACTGAGCTCCCATGAGCCCTTGCTACTGCCAAGGCTCTCTGAAAAAAACTGTGGGCGAGGCTTGTTTAGTTTATAGGGAATTAGAGTATTAAAAAAAAAAAAAAAAAAAAAGTATTTGGCTTGAGGAATGCCCTATAAACAATAGGAAAGGAACACAATTATGCAATGAGTAAAAGTTCATCTCGTATTCACTTTAAGCTACTAGAACAGAATGAATATCACCTAAAATCTTTCCCACTTCGCCAAACTATAAATTATACTTGTCAATTGAAATGTGATCATGCTTTATGCTGGGAATACACAATGCGCTTTTTCGGTTGATTTTCTGTTCAATCAATTTTCGATTCGTTTTTCAGCTCTATTCTCTTATCTTCTATCAATTTCCATTCACTTCTATGAGAAATCAAGCGGTAAAACGATCGACTGTAAGATCGGACATGTCAGAAATGATCTATTGAACCATCTATCTGCCGAAAAAAACGCATTGTGTATTCCCAGCATTAGGTTCTATTCCCACTTGAGTGGAGAGCTGACTTTTTTTGTCCATTCTCCGCTCTAATTTCTAATCGGAGGGTGAATCCCTCCTATGTTATACAAAGGAGCTGTTCTCACTTGTGCTGCCACAGATCCGCGGGATCCGTGGCAGTAAGCACGCACGTCTGTGTAGTCCACGATAATCCTGGACAGGCGGAGGCGTCTGTATCTGCCCCTGGCTACACAAAAACGCTGCTGTTTGGTCCCTGTATGCAGGGAAGAAGCAGGGGGATCCCCATTGGGCTGCAAAAGAAATGGGAGTCCTCTGCTACTGTGAGAATTCTCATTGGTTCATGGTGGACCAATTAAAATGTTCCCTGTTGCTTGGGAGAATTGGCCTATTGCAGCCTATGGAGAGCCCCATGCTTCTGCTAGCCTTCAGGCTGTTTTCAGAGCAGGACCGAGTGGCAGCGAGATAAGGGAGCGGCGATCGCTTTGGACAGCAGGCGGATGCAAAATGGAGGGACCGCTCACAATGTCCATTTTGCCTCCGGTCTAGTGGGAACAGTGCCTTAATGTATACTAGCTGAGGACCCAGCTTTGCTGGGGTATATATTTGGTGATTGTTGGGTCCAGCAACTTTTTGTAACCTTGACAAAAAGGTTGACCAAGTTTTTTGTCAAAAACTTGGTAGACTCCATGACCAAGTTTTTGAGCTTTGCGGTCCTTTGGCATCACTGTGAGAATGGAAGCTGTTTACTTTTTCTTATTGAAATCAAGCAAACAAATCTGATTGGCTGTTTGGGGTTCAAATTCAGAAAAGGTTGTGGAGCGACAGTCACCCAATGACCGACTGGAGCAGGTTTAAGGCCTCTGCCATTAAAAGTTAAAGATTGACAGCAATTTAAATATTACTCTTGAAAATCATTAGGTGAATTTTGGCAATTTATGCTCCGCCCACTTCCCCTGAATTTTTAACCTTGGTCATCAAGTGACCTGCTGTGTCAAGTTTCGGGGCTCTGGCTTTATTACTGTGAGAATGGCATCCTTTTAAATTTTCCCATTGACATGAATGGGTGAAATGTGATTTGCTGTTTGTAGCTCCGCCCAGGTGCAGGGGGCACACCTGGGCGGAGCTACAAGTTCCGTTGAAATTGGTTAAAGAACAAGCGACACCCATGCTAACCTAGAAATAAAAACCACATTATATAAGTAGATAAATACTACCTCTATTTACATAACAGATGTATTGTGCTATCCACGTAATGATTCCTGTGAGTTTTACAAAGGAAAAGCAGAAAATCCTTTTCTAGGCAGTGGCCATCTTGCCAAGCTAATGTTGACATCATATCCTCCCTGACTTGTTTCCCCCCTCCCTTCTCTTGCTCATTGTGTATTCATTAGCTGCCCTCCTCCAAGAGTTTTTTTTATCTACCCATCCAATCACTGAGTCACCTCAGCCTCGCTTGTAAACACAAGTGATCAGCTAGGCAGGGAAATAAATGGAAGAGGAGGAATATATTCTAGATAAAAAGAACTCCCAGCATTCAACTTTTTGGCACTGTTTTGCACTAGGGCCAGTGCTCCTATAGTATGTAATAACTCCAAACCATAACAGCAGAAAAATGCAGGATTAGCATCTTTATCACTTAATACACTCAGACCAGTTGCTGTTGAAATTTGATTTGTATGGTGACAATACCGCTTTAAGGCGTTTGTGTGTCTATAATCTGTGCAGCCATTATTCAAACGTCCGAATATATTTATTAGATAAACTGATAACCCATAGATAACCTGACTTATTAAACAAGTTTTTTTTCTATATTTTTTTATTTTTACAAAGCACAGAAGAGCATACACCAGTTTAAAATAAGAAGCAATAACTCAACCGTTCACCTGTAATGAGGTCTGAAACTTCACCACCCCCATCGACAAAACTGCCACGGCCATTTTTACCTGAAGTGTTCCGAACGCTGTGGCTTGTGTTGTTGTGGCCCACCCCCAGCTGTGCAGCCACCTATTAGGCGGCGTTATTGAGTTTACCTTTCCCCAAAAAATTGCCACAGATTTTGGCGATGTAGACATCTAATTATTTATGGACGAGCAGTGCTGGTCGTAATGGAAAAAGCTACGCTTACGGATCATTACGCGTAATTTTACGCTATTACGCATTACGAAATTACGCTTACGGCATAGACATTCAATTTCAGTACATGTCTGTAATTACGCATTGCCCTTACACAATTACGCGTAAGAATACCGTAATTCAGGTTGTTACGTTATAGGCTTACGCGTAAAATCCTACTAGCAATTAATGCGTAAGGTCATGCTGCCAAGCGGAAAAGTTGACGCATGGATCAATGTTAGGTAGCCGCCGACTTTAAGGGTTAATAGCAAAGCCCCCTTAAGTGCTAAGAGCCTCAAATTTGGAGAATATATTAAGGAGATCAGAAGGAATAAGAGGAAATTTTTTTTTTCAAAAAGACCTTATAGTTTTTGAGAAAATCGATGTTAAAGTTTCAAAGGAAAAATATATACATTTAAAAACCCGCCGACTTTAACGGTTAATAGCAAAGCCTGCTTAAAATTTAGGAACACCAAATTCACAGGGTATATTAAGGGGATTAGTGGGAATAAGAGGAAAATTTTTTTTTTCAAAAAGACCTTATAGTTTTTGAGAAAATCGATTTTTAAGTTTCAAGGGCAAAAATGTCTTTTAAATGCGGAAAATGTCAGTTTTTTTTGCACAG
Organism: Hyperolius riggenbachi; assembly: GCF_040937935.1. Lineage (NCBI taxonomy): Eukaryota > Metazoa > Chordata > Amphibia > Anura > Hyperoliidae > Hyperolius > Hyperolius riggenbachi. Next base: position 482,954,305 of record NC_090648.1, on the reverse strand, counting down.
GTAACAATAGTGTTTTATTTTCATAGATTCCCCCAAGTGGGAAGAGTTTTACTTACTTCGTTCTGAGTGTGGGAAATATTAAAAAAAACGACGTGGGGTCCCCCCTCCCAGACCTCTTTAACCCCTTGTCCCCCATGCAGACTGGGATAGCCAGAATGCGGAGCACCGGCCGCGTGGGGCTCCGCACCCTGACTATACCAGCCCGCATGGTCCATGGATTGGGGGGTCTCGGAAGGGGAGGGGCAGCCAAGCTTTCCCCTCCCCCTCCGAGCCCTTGTCCAATCTAAGGACAAGGGGCTCTTCTCCACCTCCGATGGGCGGTGGAGGTGGAGGCCGCGATTTCCTGGGGGTGGGGGGGGGGGGTTCATGGTGGCATCTGGGAGTCCCCTTTAAAAAGGGGTCCCCCAGATGCCCACCCCCCCTCCCAGGAGAAATGAGTATAGAGGTACTTGTACCCCTTACCCATTTCCTTTAAGAGTTAAAAGTAAATAAACACACAAACACATAGAAAAAGTATTTTAATTGAACAAAAAACATAACCATGAAAAAAGTCCTTTAATATTTTTAATTAACCATTAATACTTACCTGTCCCTTTAAAAGCCAGTTCCCACGCAATATCCTCGGAAATATACTAATCAGTTACAATGTAACAAAGTTATTACAATGTAACAACTTTGTTACTTTGTAACACCACCGCACCCGACGTCACTCGCCGCTCGGCCGCCGCATACACGCTAAGTCCCCGCCGGCTCCCGTCGTCCACTCCGCCCACACCTGTCACCCATATACATGCTGGCACCCATGGGTGCCAGCATGTATATAGGTGACATGTGGGAGAGGCGGGGAGGGCAGCGAAGCCGGCGGGGACTTAGCGTCCATTCACCCGACAGAGCTCTGAGCTATATAGCTCAGAGCTCTCGAAAGCATCTTTGTATTTGGGCTCCAAGGAGCCTTATTGGTCCTTAGCAGACCAATGGGGTTCCTTCTGATTTGAAGGAACCCCATTGGTCTGCTAAGGACCAATGGGGCTCCTTGGAGCCCAAATACAAAGATGCTTTCGAGAGCTCTGAGCTATATAGCTCAGAGCTCTGTCGGGTGAAGGGACGCTAAGTCCCCGCCGGCTTCGCTGCCCTCCCCGCCTCTCCCACATGTCACCTATATACATGCTGGCACCCATGGGTGCCAGCATGTATATGGGTGACAGGTGTGAGCGGAGTGGACGGCGGGAGCCGGCGGGGACTTAGCGTGTATGCGGCGGCCGGCGGGTGAGCGGCGAGTGACGTCGGGTGCGGTGGTGTTACAAAGTAACAAAGTTGTTACATTGTAATAACTTTGTTACATTGTAACTGATTAGTATATTTCCGAGGATATTGCGTGGGAACTGGCTTTTAAAGGGACAGGTAAGTATTAATGGTTAATTAAGAATATTAAAGGACTTTTTTCGTGGTTATGTTTTTTTGTTCAATTAAAATACTTTTTCTATGTGTTTGTGTGTTTATTTACTTTTAACTCTTAAAGGAAATGGGTAAGGGGTACAAGTACCTCTATACTCATTTCTCCTGGGAGGGGGGGTGGGCATCTGGGGGACCCCTTTTTAAAGGGGACTCCCAGATGCAACCATGAACCCCCCACCCCCCACCCCCCAGGAAATCGAGGCCTCCACCTCCACCGTCCATCGGAGGTGGAGAAGAGCCCCTTGTCCTTGGATTGGACAAGGGCTCGGAGGGGGAGGGGAAAGCTTGGCTGCCCCTCCCCTTCCGAGACCCCCCAATCCATGGACCATGCGGGCTGGTATAGTCAGGGTGCGGAGCCCCACACGGCCGGTGCTCCGCATTCTGGCTATCCCAGTCTGCATGAGGGACAAGGGGTTAAAGAGGTCCGGGAGGGGGGACCCCACGTCGTTTTTTTTTTTTAATATTTCCCACACTCAGAACGAAGTAAGTAAAACTCTTCCCACTTGGGGGAATCTATGAAAATAAAACACTATTGTTACCTGTGCAAAAAAAAACTGACATTTTCCGCATTTAAAAGACATTTTTGCCCTTGAAAATTAAAAATCGATTTTCTCAAAAACTATAAGGTCTTTTTGAAAAAAAAATGTTTCCTCTTATTCCTTCTGATCTCCTTAATATATTCTCCAAATTTGAGGCTCTTAGCACTTAAGGGGGCTTTGCTATTAACCCTTAAAGTCGGCGGCTTTTTTATATTATACGGGAGCGTAATATTACGCGATTACGGCAGACTGTGTAATTTCAATGGGAGTTTACTGTCTTACGCGTAATTTGTTACGCGTAAAAACTTAACCCACGGTCTACGCGTAATTACGCGTAATACCGTAACCTTACACATAACGCTTACTGTGCATTTGTAGTGAATTACGATGCGTAATTACGCTAATGCGTAATTTCGGCCCAGCACTGTGGACGAGTGGTTGCGTTATTGTCGCTGACAACCACAGATATCTGCAGCTCCAACGCAGATCTTTACATTAAAGCTTATTAGAATTACAAACTATTTTAAGTAAAGCTTGAAGTTATTTTTGTTTAAGTATATTTATTTTTTCCCCTCAAGAAAAAGAAACTTGAGAAAAGACTTTCAAAAGAGCCTAACTTTAAAAGTCATAAAGAGTAGAGGCGCCAATAGAATAAAAATAGCATCAATTTAAAACCAAATAAAATGTGGGTGGTAATGGTGGGCTTACCTACCCAGCAAGCAACACAACCAATTTTGTATAGTAAATATCAAATTTAATATGTACTTCAAATAAGAAAATAGTTTGCAACGCGTTTCACGGGTCCCGACCCCGCTTCCTCAGGCAACAAAGCATACACAGAAGGAGCAACCAATCGGTTGAGTGTACTGGTGTACACTCAACCGATTGGTTGCGCCTTCTGTGTATGCTTTGCTGCCTGAGGAAGCGGGCCTGGGACACGTGAAACGCGTTGCAAACTGTTTTCTTTTGTGAAGTACCTTGCTGGGTAGGTAAGCCCACCATTACCACCCACATTTTATTTGGTTTTAAATTGATGCTATTTTTATTCTATTGGCGCATCGGTACTCTATTACAAGGTATCCACCTGGTGGATAGGTGTGGAAATCCTTTTTCTTCTACGGAGAGCAACATATTAGCCTGACAGGTCTAATCTCCCCGTTTGCAATATCAGTGGTTGCCTACTCTCGGCAACCCAGACTTGTAAGTATAACTTCTCTTCTTCATCATTTATGGCCATTGTCATCAGTAATACACTATCGTGGGCTCTCTACTATTTCTTCTCTCTAACTTTAAAAGTCAGCTTACATTAACAGCATACCAACAGTTGCAGATTAATAGAAAAGATTTTAAGGCAAAGTTTCAGAAACAACCACAGATATTTGCAAAAGCTTGCCAGAGATAAGATGGTTATCAACAGGCTTAAATAAAGTTTAGTGTGTTAGGGTTGATATTGATTTTTGTAGTAACCGAATCATAACATTTTACACATGAATCCCAAACTTTATAAAAAGGTCCTATGGGCTTCCAGGTATTTTTGTCAAAGGATATATCCCAAAAAAAAAAAAAAAAAAAAAAAAAAGGATCCCCTTACGGGGGAGGGGGGGGGGGGGGGGGGGGGTTCTCCAGCCCATGGCAGCCGTCCTGTGCCCTCGCAGCAGCTCCGGTGGCTCCCGCTCTTCTCCGCTGGCGCAGCAGACTTCGCCAGGTCAGCTTCTTCTGCGCTCCGCTGCGCAGATCACATGCCCTCTCCGACGTCATCAGGACAGTACTGCGCAGGCGCTCTAGTTCTGTGCCTGCGCAGTACCGTTCTAATGACGTCGGAGAGGCCAGGGAGCCACCAGAACTGCGGCGAGGGCACAGGACGGCTGGCACATGCTGGAGGAGGCCCCAGGAAAGTGGACCTTTTAAAAAAAAAAAAAAAAAGCTTGGATCACTCTTTTAAAGCAAACGAAGCAAAAAAAAATAAATAAAAGTCTGTAGTCGATTCTCTTCCACTCATTTTTCTTATCTTTTTCCATTCACTTCTATCAGAAATCGAGCCGCAAAAGAATCGAAAGGGAGATCGGACATGTCGGAAATGATCAAACCATCTAATCACCTACAAAATGAACCGTGTATTCCCAGCATTATATAAAAAAACAACAACAACGACCCCTGTAGTAAAACCTTATCTCAAGCAGTCTCTCGGCTGCTTAAAGCGGATCCGAGATGAAAAACTATAACAAGTAACTTGTCTATATATCTTTATATCTTATCTAAAGTTTAGATAGTTTACACAGCAAATCTAGCTGCAAACAGCTTTAATAGAATATGATTATTTCTTCCTGTGATACAATGACAGCTGCCATGTTGTTTGTAAACATTACAGAGGCAGGCTTATCTGCATATTGAGCAACAAACCTAATCCCCCTCCTCCTCCCCTCTGTCTCTGAAATCTATGACAGCTCCCATGAGCCCTTGCTACTGTCTGAAAGTGCCTTGGCTCTCTGAAAACCTGTGGGTGTGGCTTGTTTAATTTATAGGGAATTAGAGTAAAAGTATTTGTCTTGAGGAATGCCTCATAAAAAATAGGAAAGGAACCCAATTATGCAATGTGTAAAAGTTCATCTCGGATCCACTTTAAGAGCTTCAGATAACAGGACTGTAATCTATTCAAGTTGGGTTGAATAGCTCAGAGAAGCTCTTTTACAGATATAACTGAAGTTTTTTTTATTCATCATGTACTGGAAAACAATAGGAGACTTTTCTTTGCTTCTAATGCTGTGAATACACGGGTTCATTCTTGCGCTCGATTCTGCGCCCGATCGTTTTGCCTGCACGATTCTCATCTTCCGCTCGTTTTTCTTATCTATTTTTTCAATTAACTGCAATGAGAAATCGAGCGGCAAAACGATCGAAAGGTGATCAGACATGTCGGAAATGATCTATCGAGGTAAAGACCGTAAGTGGAAGAGATTCCTTCAGCAGAACATGCTGCATTCAGATAAAGACAGTTTACACCCTTACCAGTATTGGTTTTAAAAAGCATAAAAAAACCAAACTGATTAGCAAGTGAAAAAGTTATCCGATTTATTCCCCAATACCCTACATCAAATTGGTATACACTTTACGTTTGGACTGTGCAAACTTTGTTCACTCTAGTAGCTGTGTAACAAAGGTCAGCAAACTAAGCTCATAGGACATTCATGTGGAAAAACCTTACAAATTCAGTACGAACATATGTACGAACTGTGTGTCCAACTTTTGTTTATAAATCACAAATCTTTTAACAGCCCAGTTTATAACTCTGCATTTTTCCTCACAATCTGGATTTCAAATAACCTGTGGTAATTTGCAAGGTTTATATGACATTTTATGGACAGGGACAGACTTAGGGCCCTTTTCCACTGGCTGCAATCCGCTTCAAAAAGCTGATCGCAGCTGTTTTGCTGATTGTTAGAGCACTGCGATTTACATGTAGATCCCAGTGCTCATTTTCCACCAATGCGTTACTTTTTCCTGCATGCAAATGTTGAGCTGCTCGCGATCGCACCTGGTTCCCGACAGGTAAACAACGCAATTGTGGCTAGTGGAAATGGCTGCTTCAGTGTACCCACCGCAGCGCCATCACGGGCGGAAGCACAAGTAGCAGTGGAAAAAGTTCTGATACACACAAACGAGGCATGTCATCTGGCAGAGATTGAGACTTGATCTCTTGGGCGACATTGCAGGCCCGGGGCTGTACAGAAGCATTGCTTGCCTGAAGGCTAGTAACATTTTTGTTGCTATGCAGGTGGTGGGGGGAGGAAAAAGGAGGGCCAACAGAGGCATGTGAGGAACAGCAGGAGGGGTGAGTGTGAACAAAGCTTTCAGCTGAGTTGACCCACTGGCTGATTGCAGGGAAAAATGTTAGGGGAGACTTTGGGGTCACTGTACACTTGATTAGCATCGGGCAAACTACAGCCCGCATGCGCTGTAAATCAGGCCATTGCTGAACAGCCAGATTCCTTTCCTCCCACCCTGCAGAGTTACGAGTGGGGGTGAAAGGCAATGGTTAACTCACCTAATCGCCACTTCCAGTGTCGGGTCTCCATAGCAACAGCAGCAGCGTGTAACATGTCAGGATGTGCCAGCGAATTGACGGTGTGTCACATGATGCTGCTGTTGCCATGGAGACCTGACACTGGAAGCAGAGATTAGGTGAGTTAAAGGAACGCTATCAATTAACATGTATTTTTAACCTGGGATTGAGAGAGTTCCTGAAGTGCTGGTAAATAATGATGTATACAATTCACTTAGCTCTTTTGCTTACTGTATCAAATTCTTTTCACTCTAAAAGTGCGTACGCACGTCGGATTTTTCCAAAAGACCGGTCGTTTGGACGTCAAATGTGTGTACAAACAGTCGTTCAGCTGATAAGACTGGTTTTGACAGATCCACTTGGTGGATCAGTCAAATTCAGTCTTAACTGAACGATTTGGAAATAAAGGTGCATTTTTTCCGTTTTGCATCTATCACTATTTACAAGTTTAAAATAAAAAAAAAAAAAAAAGAAATATTTCATCTTTACATTGATATTTAAAAAGTTTAGACCCTTAGGTAAATATTTACATTTTTTTTATTGTATTTTTTTTTATAATAAACATTTTATTTGGGTATTTTTGGGAGGGCGGGATGTAAACAATAGTTTTATAATGTAAATGTGTCTTGAGTTTTATTTTTTTACTTTTAGTTGTAGTTTTACTTTTTGGCCACAAGATGGCGGCCATGAGTTTGTTTACATGACATCACTCTAAGCATAACATACGCTTAGAGACGCATGGGGGAGGTAACAGCCAGAAAAAGCACAGCTTGCGAGAGAAGTTGTCGCTTTTTCAGCGGGGGAGAGGAATCAGTGATCGGGCACCATAGCCTAGAGGCCTGTGCGGGTCCACTTTTTCATACCCGCACCCGACCCGCTTTCTGGTGAATTTGATACCCGCAACCCGACCCGCACCCGCAGGCCCAATACCCGCTTTTTTACATTTTCTTCTAAATTGCACATTTAAAGTAACATTGAGCAGTAAAACAGATTTTTATACACAAACCAAAGCTAAAGAAGGTTTACATGCTTGCTTTCACTACCCGCGACCCGCACCCGCAGACCGCTACCCGCACCCGTCCCGCAGCTTAAATCAATTCGGGTACCCGAACCCGACCTGCATTTCGGGTTACCCGCGGGTACCCGACCCGCTGCAGGCCTCTACCATAGCCCGATTCACTGATTGCTTGGCTAGCGGGCCGGGAGCGCGCGTGCACGCGCGCGATCGGCTGCGGGAGCGCGCATGGTTCCTGGACATAGTTTCTACGTCCAGGAACTAAAATAGGTTAAACATTTGTAATTATCTGTGACCACAGCATTTCATATTTTTTTTTTTCTGTACTGTAGTCCGATATGCAAAAAAACAAACAAAAACAAACCACTGGCTATGCATTGAAGCAGACACCCCTTTTAAGAATGATTTGTTCCAATAGAGCCAAATCCTCTTTTGCTTCTGATAATTAACATGAAAAGTAGGAAAAGGTTTACACAGCTACTTAGACATTATTTGTACATTGTCATTTTAGAACATGTGGTTTAATAGTGTTCCTTTAATCATTCCTTTTCACCCCGCTCGCAACTCTGCAGGGAAAATATTTTAGGAATGCGGCCCGCAGCCTTTAGCCCTGGCCGCCTAAAGTTTGCCCAGCCCTGCGCTAGATCCTCAGCAGTGGTGGACATTATCAGCACCACTTTAGCCGTAATTCCTATTAAGGCCTAAGGCGGTGCCAGCTGCGCCGAAATCTCCGACACTGTTTTTACTTGCTTCGGGGCAGGCACAGTAATGAAAAGAAATCCTTAAAGAGTACTTCCAGTGTAAAATAGAGAGCCTGCAATCTAAGATTCTCTATTATTGTTGCAAGGATTGGCGGGTGGTAGGGTTAAAGTGGACCTGAACTCTTGAACAGGACAGAACAAAGACATAAGAGAAATGCGCCCTGTATGTATTAAACAAGTTTAGCCTGTATAATTCCCCCTCATGTCTTATCACTAGTTATTTGACCAGGTAAATCCCATTTGAAAGTACAGGCTGTAAACAATATGTCTGCTTCCATGAATCAGGAAGTAGAAACTTTGCAAATGTATTTGAGGTTTTGTATCAGCTGTAACAAAGATTTTTTGTTTTGTTTAAAGTTACTATGCTGTTGTGTATCTTTTACAGCAGAAAGGAGTTCTGAGTTCAGGTCCACTTTAATTACTCATCCGCTGGCCTTTTAATTCATTAGTTGCTATACAGGAGGATAAAGATATTTGAGAAACCACAGCAATATATTCATAGTTCAAAAAAAGAATATCCAGCTTTATTATATCAAAAATACAAAACTTTTCAATAAAAATTTGGTTGTCAAATTCAATGAATCTTCAGAATTTTGTATCAAAGAACCATTAGGTTTATCGTGAAGATCATATGGTTGACGATTTTAGGCAGGAAGTAGTATGACTCGCTAATTCAGACGACATTTGTTTACAATTTTTTTCAGCCAACGACCCTAGTCTATTTCTGGTTAATGTCTAACCCTTTATCAGGCCTTTACAACACGAGTCTCCCGCCAGTAAGCCAAAGTAAATATAATGCTAAACATTCAAAATGTATGAGGTATCCGCTCCAACCGAATGCAACTTGCAACCATCCTGCTGATCGGGAACTGTTCCACTAGATGTTGTAAAGGCCTGATGAGGGAGTAGACAATGACCAGAAATGGACTAGTGTCGTTGCCTGAAAAATTAGCAAACAAAGATCATCTAAATTAATGAGTCACTATTTTCTGTCGAAATCAGTCAACCATATTATCTTCATGATAAACCTAATTGCGCTTAGATACAAATATCTGAAGATTCATAGAACGTCTGACAGCCAAGTTGACAATGAAAAGTTTTAAATTCTTTATTTAATAAAGTCTGATACTCATTTTTGGACTCCAAATATATTGCCGTGATATCGCTATATATTGCTGTGATATCTCTAATATAACTTCATCCTCTTAACCTCTAGCCAACCGCTTCACGCCGATGGGCGTGGCAGCAGCACCAGGACCGCCTAACGCCGATCGGCGTAAAGTCCTGGGACTCTGTTTTACAGGAGATCATGTGCATCTCATGTTTGGTGGGTAGAGCAGAGCTCCGCCTTCAGTCTCCGAGCGGTGGTCGCAGTCTAATTACATGTACAGCGATGCGATCAGCAGCAGCGCTGTACTGAGGACAGCTGTGTGTGTGTGTGTGTGTGTGTGTGTGTGTGTGTGTGTGTGTGTGTGTAAAAAAAAAGGGGGAGAAAGGGGGGGGGGGGGAAATCACTCGTGTGCCGAGTTGTGCTGCCCAGCGAGGCCCTAAATCCGCAGTGGCCAATTTCATGAAAAATGTCCTGGTCATTAAGGGGGGGGGGGGGGGAGGGTTAACACCGCGGTCCTCAAGTGGTTAATAGAACAAGTTTTTGACTCAAGTGTAGTGGACTACTCGATTGATGAGATCTATTACTCTGTGTCATGAAGACTTCCTCCCAATTATTATAAACGCCGTAACTGGTAAGTGACAGAAACTCACTTACCAAGAAAGGTTAGATAAGCTGGGCTTATTTAGTCTGGAGAAAAGACGCCTTAGAGGAGATCTAATTAACATGTATAAATACATCAGAGGGCAATATAATAGCTTGGCGGATGAGCTTTTTGTCCCTAGGCTTTCACAAAGGACTAGAGGACATGATCTGCGCATGGAGGAAAAAACATTTAAGCCATTTATTTAGGAAAGGGTTCTTTACAGTAGGAGTGATTACAATGTAAAATGCAGGGCTGAGGAGTCTGTTCAAAAATCTTCCGACTCCAACTCAGACTCCGACTCCTCAGTTTATGAAACTCCGACTCCAAAGCCGACTCTGGGTGCCCAAAATGGCCCCGACTCCGGCTCCACAGCCCTGGTAAAATGTATGGCCACAGGAATTTGTTATGGCAAAACTATATTTGCATTTAGGGTGGGGCGCTTAGATGCTTTCCTTCCTTTGCAAGACATCCATGGCTATAATTACTAGGTAATTCCCGGTGGTGTTGATCCAGGGATTGTATCAGATGGTCATCTGTAGTCAGGATGGATTTTATTTCCCTTTTGGGGCTAATTGGGCCATGGCCTGTAAGGGTTTTTTGCCTTCCTCTGGATCAACAGGGATACGTGAGGGAGCAGGCTGGTGTACTTTATTTTCTGGTTGAACTCGATGAACCACATCTTTTTCAGCCCAAATAACTAACAAGTGAAAACTGAATGTGATGCAATAGCCTGAATTTGATGAAGCAATTCTGAACAATAGTGGAGGTGTAGTATTCTTGTATTTTCTATTGATAACGCTGTGAGTGCAACACAGTCAAAGGAACTTTTAAGTTCTGTTCCTCTAACCATGGCAGGCTGCTTTCTATACAGAGCAAAATGCTTTCTCAAAGAGCTAGAATTGACTTTCCATCTGTCCTGGTACTATAAAAGTTATCACTATTTTGTATTCATGTTACACCCTTTGTGAAAGCAAGTTATAAAGAAGCAGCTAATAAACTGTAGTTTCCAATAAAATGTAACAACAGCATGGCATAACCAACAATTTAAAAGAAAACAAACCTGTGTGTACTTTACTTATTTACAATTATGTGCACTGCCCTGCATTCTGATTAACCAGTGGATTGCGCTGACATTCATCTGAAGAATGGCCACCCCCCAACCAGGGGTGGGAGCAGATCCTGCAACAGGCCCAAACAGTATATCCCCATCTAGCAAAACTAATACAGCACTGCTCCAGCATACTGTGGCCTCTGCCTTATTGCCCCACACAGGTTTTCTACCCGCCTTTGTTCTAAAGCAGGGTTTCTCAACATTTTGTTATGTAACCCTTGATATAGCAAGGATCATCTCAATTACCCACTGACAAGACAGAACATTTACAGTATATCATGCTTTTCTCCTGGTGGACTCAAAGTGCCAGAGCTGCAGCCACTAGGGCACGCTCTATAGGCAGTAGCAGTGTTAGGGAGTCTTGCCCAAGGTCTCCTACTGAATAGGTGCTGGATTACTGAACAGGAAGAGCTGAGAGTCAAACCCAGGTTCTCCTGTGTCAGAGGCGGAGCCCTTAACATGTACACTATCCAGCCACTGACAGATATACTGTATTTTTTGTACTATAAGACGCACTTTTTCTACCCCAAAAGTGGGAAAAAGACGCCACTGCGTCTTATAGTCCAAATGCAGGGAGTTCCTGACTTGTGAACGCCTGCCAATACAAACCTCCAACCTGCTGCAATGTCGGTGACTCCCTGTACTGTCCCATGCAGAGGAGGACACGGGGACACAGGGAGGCACAAAGGGGAATAGAGTAGGACACATGGGGACACAAGAGGTACAAGGGGCATGAGGTACAATGGGGGCATAATCTACAAGATGCCCCTTCACCATGGATGCACCGGGTTTAGTATATTTTTTTCCCCTGGTTTTTGTCCTCTAAACATATAGTCCAAAAATACGGTAACTTATTGGGTATAGATAGCAACCACCCACCTGCTGCAGTGTCTGTCAAATAAAGAGTCTTTGAACTCTAAAATATGTAGATATTTTAGTATCACAATATAGGGTAATCTAATTACATCTATGTATTATTAGATTCCTAGGTTTTATTAACTGTTAAAGAAATTAATTTAAATTAAATTCACTTTAACTTGTATTCAGGTTAAGCACTATAAGCCCTGCTAAACCGCTGCATCCCCACAGTTAAACGAGGGGTTTATACTCCCCAAATCCCCTCTGCAAAGTCCGGGGAGCGCTTCCTGCTTGAGGTAGAGCTTAGGGCTGTAGCTCTGCCTCTATACACGTCAATCCCCGCCCCTCTCAATCTGCCTTCACAGAGATGGGTGGGGGAGAGGCGGAGATCCACGGGCAGATTGGCGCACATGGAGGCAGAGCTGCAGCTTATAGCTCTGCCTATATGAGCAGCAAAATCCACAACCAACAAAGTCATGAATTTTGCAGAGGTGATATGGGGGTATAAACTCCTCGTTTTGCCACGGGGATGTAGCGGCTTAGCAGGGCTTATAGTGCTTAAAGAGGAACTTCAGCCTAAACAAACATACTGTCATTAAGTTACGTTAGTTATGTTAATTAAAATAGGAAATATAATCTCTTACCCACCCCGTTTTAAAAGAACAGACAAATGTTTGATTTCATGGCGGCAGCCATCTTTTTGGTTCAAAGGAGCTGACGGGGAGCATGAGACAGTTCCAACTGTCCTGTGTGCTGATCACCCCTCCCAGTTACTAGGCAACGTGAACAACATAGGAAATCCCATCATGCTTTGTACAGGATCAGGGGAAAAAAGCCTGGGCAGTTTTCTTTGATGGGTGGAGCTGAGCTAAAAATGCAGCTAAAAATGATGCTTTGGTAAGAAAAACAAAGTTCTGATGCTGTGAAACTGTTAAAGAAACACCAAGCCTTTTCAGTTCTGCTGAGGAGATTTTTTAGTCTGGAGGTCCACTTTAACATGAATACAAGTTAAATAGTGAATTTAGACTCGCTTCAGAGTCTCTTTAATGCAATGTAAATATTTTTCTATTCCCCCCCCATTTACAACAAGACCTTTAATGTAGGGTATGCCATAGAAATGAAGGCAATTATGTTAATGTTACCATCAGGACAACTATGAAATTAAATTTAAATGTCAGATAATGGTCATGTTTACTTCACAGGAGCTCGGTTATACCGTGAAAGCACTGAATGTATAAAAAAAAAAAAAAAAAAAAAAAAAAAAAAGGTTATGCTAATAATAAAAAAAATATATTTTTCTAATAAAATTTTGTACTTTTTATCTAATTTATCCTTTTTGAATATGGCACAATCTTTCACATGTTCTTTATTACCATTATATTGCTTTTCTGGTTGTCCAGAGACAAAAATGTGTCATTGGATCACAACTATGTAGACAGAAACCCCTTTTCAGTTGTAAGCGAAAGTCTATCCAGTTCAGTGTCTTACGCGCTTCTCCAGGCGGCTCCAGCTGTGCCTCAACTCTGCTCAAATGCCACATAAGCGGCATTTTGTCAATCTGACCCTTTTTGGAATTAAAAGGAACCTTAAAGTGACACTGAAGCAAAAAAAAAAAAAATCTCTGGTTATCATGCTGTTAGATCAAATATAATCAATCTAATCCAGTGTTTGTCAAACCTGTCCTTTTAGGACCATTGTAGCCCCTTACACACTCCAATGAGTTCTGGGTCATCATGAGCTTGCTGGTTAGTCTGTACCTCTGGGTGTTTCAAGCCCTACTCCATAGAGCCAAATTAATCCATGCCATGCACTGATGAGGATCAACCAATCCGAAACAGTCTGTATGCATGGTGGATTATTATGGCTCTGTACAAATTAAACTGACACGTCATTGCATTCCAGCGGATCTGGAGGTGTGTTAAAGTGAACCTCTGGACTAAAAAGGCTTGGTGTTTCTTAAACAGTTTCACAGCATCAGAAGTTTGCTTTTCTTACCAAAGCATCATTTTTAGCTGCATTTTTAGCTAAGCTCCACCCATCAAATAAATTTTTTCCCCTGATGCTGTGCAAAGCATGATGGGATTTCCTATGTTATTTACGTTGCCTAGCAACTGGGAGGGGTGATCATCACATAGGACAGTTGGAACGGTGTCTCATGCTCCCTGTTACCTCCTTTCAACCAAAAAGATGGCTGCCCTCATGAAATCAAACATTTGCCTGTTCTTTTAAAACAGGGTAGGTAAGAGATTATATTACCGATCTATTTTAATTAACATAACTAATGGAACTTAATGACAGTATGTTTGTTTAGGCTCGAGTTCCTCTAAGCTTCTAAGGGCAACAATGGTTAATTTGCATATATTCAGCAGTGATGCACTGGGAGACATCTCGAGCTCACTCCAACCTGAATTATCGCAAATTCTTTCTGTTTTCAGTAAACTTTTGTTTTCAAACCTGTTCTCATGACTTCCCAACGGTGCATGTTTTGCAGGCAAAGTCACCTATGCAGAGGTGGGGTAATTAGCCTCTCAGCTACATGGAATCCACCTAGCTTAGACACTAATAACCCCACCTGTGCAGAGGTAAGGCTGCCTGCAAAACATGCACCGCTGGGGAGTCACGAGGGCACGTTTGAGAATCACTGATCTAATCAATTAGAGCAGGGAGTAAGTTTGAGTATAAATCCATTTTAATCCCGAGTGGAAAATTTTGATTTGACAAGGTGCAATAAGGAAATCTGAAGTGAGAAAACGCACAGCACGAACTAATAGCACAACATTTCAGTATCAACCTACCTGTCATAAGGTCGTCTATAGTTTGGGCAGGGGAGGCGACCATCAGACCATCTGTCACTTGAGATGAGTGAATTTCATTAAATATTGGTGTCTGATTAAGATCCGGATAGCTACTATTTATTTTTGGTTCGGGAGAATCCATTGTAGATGGTTCCAAGGCATTAGGGGGTTTAGACGCGGAAGGTGGCAGTGAATGTATGGGTATAAATCCATTGTGTTCGGTCGTCAGATGAGATAACTGCGTGTGCTCAGCGTCTTGACATAATCGTAACACTGAGCAGTTTTCCTCAGCTGGCGTTTCCGTGTCATCTCCTACGGGGGAAGCACATGTTACCGTGCAGCCCTGCGCCGCGACAGAGTCTTTGCCCGCAGCGGGCTCTAAACCTTCTTTGGCAATTTGTTGCTGTGTTTTCATTTGTAATTGTCTTTCAACTTTCTGGAGTTCTTTTAAGATTTTCTTCTTTTTTTGCACTTGTTCCTCCCTGTTCTTTTTCAGTTCTTCGATTTTATCTTTATTTAACGGTTCCCCTTGAATCAGTTCTAATGATTTTAGCTGTGCTTTCTCGATGGCGCTGATTCGCTGGCCGAGTTCATTTAGCTTTCCTTCGGTTTCCTCCACGATGCATTCCAGGGGGTGATAGGGGTGGAAGGGAGATTTCTGACCGTGCTCGGGCAAAGTCAGGTTGGGAGGCATTTGTTTTAGTGCACCTGGGAAGAAAAAAATATTTAATGAGAGATGGATATCAATACACATTTCCACACACCAGAGTCGGGGCAAGGTCTTCCAGCACCCAAAGCTGAGACACCAAAGTGCGCCCCTCCATTCCTCCCACCCCAGCTGTCACACACTAATTGCTATTAGACTAAGAGGTGCCCCAGGACCCCCAACACGTTATCTGGCTTGCAGTCACTGCCATGTATCCCCTTTCCTTATTTCTCTTTGCTTCAAACACAATAAGGGAATGATAGCTGAGTTAGTTGTGCGCCCCCTCCTACACTGCACCCTGAGGCTGGAGCCTCTCTCGCCTCTGCCTGGCCCTGTCACATGCATTTCCTACTCCATGAAAAAGGTGAGAAGGTAAGTGCACCACTCTGCCTGTGTGGTACTCTGATACTAGAAACCTACAATAAACCTCACAGTTGTAATAAGAGCAACTAGTTTGCTGACCTGTAGATGTTCTAGGCCTCTTATAAACACAAATGAGGCCTGGAATCCAGCATAAAGCACAAAGGGCTATCGCTATCACTAGCGATTTGTGATAGCGTTTTGTAAGCGATTTCCCTGCTCCTACACAATTCATTAGAATTGAAACGCTCCCAAAATGCTGCAAGTCCTGCGATTGTGATTTCCTTAATCGCAGTCGCTCTAGTGGAATCTGTCCCATCCATTTACATTGGCAGAGCATTTAGGGAAATCGCTAGCGATTGCAACGCTCCCTAAATGCTCAAAGAACGCTCTAGTGGGTTCCAGGCCTTAAAGGGGCATTATGGCAAAACATTTTTAAATTTAAAATAAGTGCAAACATATACAAATAAGTAAGTTTTATCCAGAGTAAAATGAGCCATAAATTACTTTTCTCCTATGTTGCTGTCACTTACAGTAGGTAGTAGAAATCTGACAGAAGTGACTGGTTTTGGACTAGTCCATCTCTTCATGGGAGAGTCTCAGGGATTTATTTTCAAAAGCACTTAGTGAATGGCAGTTGGTCTGTCCAACTGCCAAAAAAAACTGTAGCGGGGAGCAGGGAAGCTGGCCATAATCATAGTTTAAATCCTTTTTAGGGAATAGCTTTATAAAGAATAAAAAACCGGTCGTTTGTCAGATTTCTACTACCTACTGTGACAGCAACATAGGAGAAAAAGTAATTTATAGCTCATTTTACTCCGGAAAAAAAAACGTACTTATTTGTCAATGTTTGCACATATTTTAAATTTTACAATTTTTCGCCATAGTGCCCCTTTAAGAGAATGAGTTTTTAGTGCGCAACAGTCAAAAAGGTCAGAATAATAGTCTGCACAGTTCCCCAAAAGGGTAATTAGACTTATTTATGAATTATCCTTTGAGTTTTATATCCTACTCAGTGTCTCTCTCTACACAAGTACTAACAGGCCCCTCTTACGCTTTTTTTTGCGTTGTGTTACCCTTTCTGCATGCAGGGTAACAACAGCAAGAGGATTGGGAGTGGGAGGTTTGGAGAGGATATAGATGGGAAAGCCGCAAATCCCAGAGACGTACTTCCTGTCCAGCAGGGAATACATCAATGGGCGGCGACTGATGTGCAGAGGATGGTGCTATGCATATGACCCAATCGGCGCACTCTGGGCGAGGGGAGCGGAGCATCGCCACGCTCTGACCAAGTATAAAACCGACCAAGTTAAAAGAAAAATTCTCCTGGATTGCAAAATTTACATTTTCACTGCTAAAAGGTTCATCTTATAATTCTTCAAAACCTTTGCTGTGAAACGTATTCTTAAGGTGCACATTAATGGTACAATTTGTAGTGAATGATCATATTTTTTCTTTTTTTTTAAATGAACCTCTCCATTAGGGATAAGTTTCATAATGTGTCGCTGTAGGGGCAGGGGTTAGCAGCATTACCTATAGGGGGGGCCGCTTCTGTGGCCTCTTGCCTGTAGGCTATCAGAGGGGCATAAGGTCACCTGCACTAAAGTTCTAGCAGAGTTAAAATTCCAGAAATTTTATATAAACAATGCGTGTTTAGGGCATTTTCAGACTTGGCGAGGTCTGGTTAAGGCACACAGAAGGACTACAATCATGCCCGCAGTAAAGGAACATTAGCAATAAGCTAAATATAATAAAACTAGAATGTACAACCAGATCACCAGAGTCAGGGACATGAAGCCTAGTGTTATTGTGTTGGTTCCAAAAGCAAAGAGCAAATATTTGACTAGAAACCAGGGCGCTGCTAGAACTCTGGAGAATATTGGGAAAATGAACTGCATGCTTTTATGTGTCAGATGGGAAAGGAAACAGATATTCCATGTGAATTTGATTAAGCTATGGCAAGAAAGACCATTTCAACACCATTTAAAAGAGGGACTTTTAACCCAGGATTGAACTTTATCCCAATCAGTAGCTGATACCCCCTTTCCCACAAGAAAACTATCTTTTCTAGAGATCATCAGGTGGGGCTCTGTGACAACGTGATATGACCATGGTGCTGACAGTTTGCTGTCTGTGGACCTCATTGCATTGTGGGAAATGTCTTTTCCTAACTGCCAAGCATCTCCCTCTGTGCACAGAACTCTCAGTAATGAACATTCCTATTCCGTACAGATCACCTGGCAGGACTAATGATCACCAGTGATACATTTCAGATTGTAAATCAGGGAGAAGATACATTTTACAATTGCCAAACACTGACTAAATCTATAAATGATATTGTAAAAAATATAAAACATTGGATTCATGGTTTTCACTACAGTTCCTCTTTTAAAGTCGACCCAAATTAAAAATACAAGATTTCAGAAAAAAAAAATCTAATTTCTAAATGATAATGATAAATAGCAGCCTATTTTCAGCTGAATGACAAATATAAAATATTTTACATTTATTGGAGGAACCCCTCCCTTCCTTTCATATTGCCGGGACAGAATCCGGCAAACTGGTGGAGTAGAAGGCATGGAGGAATTGCTAATGGCTGCCACCTGTATAACACTAGTTATGAAAGGAGAAGGGTGAAAAGCATGCACTGAAATGCTCATAGGCTTGAAGGAGCGCAACTAAATATTTTGAATTAAAAAAAGGTTTGGTTTGGGTCCGCTTTAAGTGAACCTGTATCTAAATACAATTAAGTAACGCAAAACTGTGAAAACATTATACATGTTGATGTGTTATAACTGATTCACATCAGATATCAATGTAATTTTTCTTTAGATTGACTTTTTTTAATTATGAATGGTCTATGGAGCAAAAGAAACGTAACCCCGAGTCCTGAAATTGTGCCCTCGCTTCTCGCCCTTATCCAATTACATTTTTCTCCTGAATTTTGATAGCGATATTGGACTGTTTCCTCTTTTGAGGGAGAGTAAATTGCATAAAATGTTGTAATGCACTTTGTAAGGAGCAATGTGCAAGTGATGCTGTGATTTAACAATATAAAAGTAGATGCCAGTGGGTGAATTGTTGCCGGCTACCTGGCAGTCTTAGGCCTGGTTCACACTACCAGGGCTTTTTAAAGTGAACCAGAGGTGTAAATAAACTGATGTGATAAACCAGGGCTGTGGAGTCGGTCCAAAAAAATCATCCATCTCAGTTTATGAAACCACAGACTGACTCCAGGTACCCAAAACTGCTCCGACTCCACAGCCCTGGCTGTCACCCCCGTTAGCAGTATTCAACTGATAGTCTAATACCATTAACCTCTTTCCCTGAAATTAAGACATCTCCTGAAAGTAAGCCCTATCAGGAGTTTTGGGCATGCTAGAAATAAGCCCTACCCCCAAAGTAAGCCCTAGTGGCAGTAAGGGTAAAAAGCATGGCAACTTGCGTTTCTACTGGAGCCAAAGCAGGCAGGACCATGGCTCCATCATTGGGCCAATCACTGCACTAGCTGCTTATCAGTGAGTGCAGTTATTGGCCCAATAACAGAGCCATTGCCTCGCCTGCAAGACCATTGGCTAATGTAGAAACACAAGTTGCTGCACTTCTTCCATATAGGCTGAAGATCAGGGACACGGCGGCATAGAGCTGGTGGAAAGAAGAGGATACAGGGGATCATAGGACATGGTGGACAGTGCAACATGGAACTGGGGGTAAGAGGAGGATGCAGGAAGACAGTGGGACAGAGGGGGACATAGGTACAGAGGGGGCACCAGGAAGACACTAAAGTTACAAGTCGGACACTGGGGCACAAAAGAGGAGGATCCAGCAGAGGAAGATGCAGCACAGTGGGGCAGGCAGGAGGACACACAGCACAGGAACTTGTGTGTTCATAGAAGTATAAGATATCCCCTAAAAATAAGCCCTAGGACATCTTTTGGTGCAAAAATTAATATCACATTTATTTTCAGGGAAACACAGTAAATACAAACTTTTCAGAAAAATCCAGCACAAAAACTTAATTCTCCAACTTCTCAAGTAGAAAAAAAAATGCTTCTTACCTGGATTCACTTGTTCTGTGGGTTTCTCCTGATCTTGCGGTGACAAAACCATTGCCAAAGCATGCATTGGGACACGTGAAACCTACATTGGAAACAAAAAGGCTTTCACATTTCTATAATTTATGTAATGCGAGTGTCTCTTTCTGTTCTTGTCATTTATAAAGCCCCTGGTGAGTTCTGACTGGTAAATGAAACATGTTGGTCAAAGCCGAAATGGACGGAGACCAAAGTGGTGTGATGAGAGTGCTCTGCTTTTATACATTTTAATTTTATTTAAAACGAGTTTAACAATTTAAAAAAAAATGGGTTCACGCTATTGGAAGTCCTTCCAGTCATTAAAGGATACGTCCAAGCTACAAAACAAAAACCACTTACCTGGGGCTTCCTCCATGCTGGTCAAGTGGTCTCGCCGCTTCATTAGGACGGTACTGTGCCTGCGCAGTACAATCCTGATGACGTCTACAAGACCTTGTGACCCGCGTGGTGGAGTGCAGAAGCAGCTGCCCCGGAACCTGACCGGGAGAAGTCGGCTTCGCCAGCAGAAGAGACCGGGAGCCACCGGAGCTGCGGCGAGGGCACAGCACGGCTGCCAGGGGCTGGAGGAAGCCCCAGGTAAGTGGATAATTTTTTATTTTTTTTTAGTAGCCTGGACATATCCTTTAAGGCAAGAGGGAACGGCTTTGTGCTGGGAGCCGTGGAGACCGCAACGGCAGGGTTACATATGCAAGCAGTGCTGTTCTGTAGTTAAGATGGCCAGGAGTTATGGTGAGAGGCATGTGGTTGCAGTGATCACTATGGGGGGGGGCATCTATATTGCTGCTGTGAGTGGGCAGCCACTAGAAAGGGTGAGAGACTTGTCTCATACCTCCCAACTTTCTGAGATGAGAAAGAGGGACACTGCCAAACCCCTAGTCACGCATACCATAAAGATTTCATAAGAAAAGTAGGTTTTATAATTCAAACCACACTGCTCCTTTCTGTCCTGGTTCATTTTCTTTCATATTAATATTTTAAAATTAGGGATATCAATTTAAAGGATGGGAATAAAAGTCAATGAAAAAAACTTTTTAGTAGAGAAATATACATATTTACAAAGAAAGAGGAACAAATGAGGAGGAAAGAGGGACATTTGGGAGCTATGCTTGTGTCACTGGTGGTGGGGAGTCTGAGTTTATGAGGAATGAGTATGTTTGGATGATGTGGTGTACCGGTAAAGTCATTATGACAGGCTGCACTGTGAGGGTCATGCATTTCTTTTGATATCACAAGAACAGTGATGATGTAACTTAGTATGGGAAGGAGCGATGGCTTATGTGGTGGCCTATGAGCTTTATAGCAACATAAACTCATGCATGCACATCCCCTTTCAAAGAGCAACTTATGTATTTGAGTATTCTTGCCTACCTGAGGTAAAATGGCTTATCCTCACCTGCTTTTTAAGTGGATGCCTGCCAGGCGACCCACGTTTGCGAGTACCCCTCTTTTATATAGCCATACATTTCTATACAGTACATAAAAACAATATACAGGGCCTTAACTGCCCCATGTAAGATGCTCATCAAAAATAATGTTTTTTGTTTTACACGCCAGAAAGGATGGAGACAACATAGGAGCCGCTCAACATCTTTTAATGTCTACTGTAAAGCTTTCATGATGAAAAGTAAAGTATTGCATCGCGCCAAATGAAGGAAAACAAAAGTCCCTAAAAAAAAAAAAAAAAAAAAAAAAAAAAACTTACTGAAACTTGATCCTGAGAGGGAGGAGAAATAAGACCGACATCTGCAGATTGTGCCAAAAGGTTTTTCGGATAATCCAGTAGATAGGAAACCACATTGGTATGACCACCTTTTGCAGCTTCTATTAGCATTGTAGAGCCATCCTACACATGAAAAAATAAAGATACAATAAACCAATACAATGCAAATCCCAAAAAAAGTAGGTCTATAAGTGTTGAAGGTGTGCCTCGCAGTAGCCTTGCGGAACTGTGAGCTCTTCCTTAACCGGTAATACGAGGTCATACACAGCTTCCCTTAACCTACTGCCCTACCCCTTAAAGGGACTCCGAGCAGTGCAGAAACTATGGAAAGATGCATATCATTTTAAAGCTCTCTTTCTCCTTTTTCCAATGATATATAAACCACCACCCTACGTCTTTTAGTTTTCGCTATTTTCGCGATTGAAATTGCCGCGGCTGCGATTTCAATCGCGAAAATAGAGAAAACTAAAAGGCGTAGGGCAACGATGTAGGTGTCGTCAGAAAGAGGAGAAAGAGCGCTTTAAAATGATATCCATCAAGCCACAGTTATATTGTATTACACAGGACGACACTTTCCCCAGTGTCAGCAGCTCCATTCTGCAGAATGCAGCTGCTGACTGACAAAAAGTCGCCCTGTGTAATACAATATAACTGTGGCTTGATGGATATCATTTTAAAGCTCTCTTTCTCCTCTTTCTGACGACACCTAAATCGTCGCCCTACGCCTTTTAGTTTTCTCTATTTTCGCGATCGAAATCGCAGCCGCGGCAATTTCAATCGCGAAAATAGCGAAAACTAAAAGGCGTAGGGCGGTGGTTTATATATCATTGGAAAGAGGAGAAAGAGAGCTTTAAAATGATGTGCATCTTTCCATAGTTTCTGCACTGCTCGGAGTCCCTTTAAACCTTTACGGCTGGTTCACACTTGCCGATTTTTTAGCGCTTTGCTGATTGCTGGAGATCAACAAAGCGCTGCTACTAATGTATCCCTATAGATACATTCACACTGCAGCGTTTGCGATTACAATCAATTGCAAACGCACTGCATGCAGCGGTTTATTCGCGCATGCGCCGTACAGTCACGCCGGCCGCCGTGATGACACGAATGACATTCAAGAGGGGCCCGACACTCGTCCCAGTGTCGCCCGGCTGCCGCCCACCAGCCATTTCTGAAGAGGTGATGGGAGAAGAGCCAGGACGCCGGCGTGGGACGTCCCGACCTCCACTGGGCTGCAGAAAGCCCCAGGTGAGCACGATTTGATTATTTATGTTGAGCTCGGAGTACCTTTACTTTGCATTCCTAAAGCTCACCTTAAGTCTGTGCGTCGGATCTGCTCCATTGCTCAAAAGAAGCTCAACAACTGCAAGATGACCTCCTGCACACGCCAGAGACATCACGGTGTGGTCATTATTCACTGTAGCTCTGTTCACATTGGCTCCTAATAAAACGATATTAATAAAATACATATAATATGAATCGTTTCTCTGCACCCAAACCCCAAAAAAACTATACAATTCTTGGTTATGTCAGATTTTAAACTGTACACAACTAATATGTTCAGACACTTTGGCCCTTTAAACCTATCATGTTACCAATTGCATAGTGTGCCATAGACTTGAGATAACCACATCACAAAAAATAATGATATAATGAATTGGTTGCGTAGTACGGATAATTACTATAAGATTAGTAGCAAAGAAAATATTCTCATTTTTATTTTCAGTTATATAGTTTTAATAACACTGCATCATTCTCTAATATTTGCAGTTTACACACTACTCGGCATTCTAAATTACTTTACGGAGCAGGCTAGCAAACTTTTGAACTTTCCTCTACAGAAAAAACAAACAAACAACAAAATACAGTGGCACACTTGAGATAACAAGCTTCAGAAGACAGAGCTCTCTGTGACTTTGAAAGTCGTAGAGATCAGTGGCTCTTTTGCTTAGATAACTGGAATTTCTTCTGTCTTCCTGTACTGGAAACAATATTAGACTCCTAACGTTTTATTTCTCAGCTGTACTACACATACAAATCATCAGTTTATTTTCACTTCAGATTCCCTTTGAATGGTTTATATTCATGCTGTAATCTATTGGAAATCAGTTTGCAGTGTGTGGGCAGGCAATTGAGCCCATTCAGATAAGATTGGATCAGAGAAGGTTCTATCTAATGGTCGACCCTTTCTGCAGGGGCAATTAGCTGCACAAAGCAAGAGACGATGTTACCCATTTAAAAAACACCTCAACTATTCCATCGACTGGCAGCCAACTCTGACAATGTTGTTTGCCTTGTAGAACATTGTCCTATGTTGTATAACCTTGTTACGTCTGCCAGCCTTTGTACCATTATATGTATTTATTGTCCAGCACTGCATAATATTTTGGCCCTTTATAGAAACAATAAGAAGAATATTTTCCAGTTTCTGTTAGAACAACTCTGAAAAATCTGGTGTTTTAGATGAACATAAAATAGATTTAATAAAACTGGAAAATGTCTGGAAAACGGAGTATTTCTCAACATAAGTGTTAAAGTGGATCCGAGATGAACTTTTACTCGTTGCATAATTGTGTTCCTTTCCTATTGTTTATAGGGCATTCCTCAAGCCAAATACTTTTTTTTTTTTAATACTCTAATTCCCTATAAACTTAACAAGCCCCACCCACAGTTTTTCAGAGAGCCTTGGCAGTAGCAAGGGCTCATGGGAGCTCAGTCTAAGCAGGAGGAGTAGGAGGTTTTACTAGCCAGAGAATTCAGAGGCAGAGGGGAGGGAGGATTAGATTTTTTTCACAGAAGATGCAAATAAGCTTGCCTGTTTGTAATGTTTACAAACAACATGGCTGCTGCTGCTTTCATTGTATCACAGGAAGAAATAATCATTTTCTATTGAAGCGGTTCTAAAACGTTAGATAAGATATACAGACAAGTTACTCATAGTTAGTTTTTCATCTCAGATCCGCTTTAAGGTCAACAGTGGTCTTTTAACAGGTATAAAACTCTGGGAGAATTAATGCTTTATTGAGTTAAAGAGAAACTCCAACCTAGAATTGAACTTTATCCCAATTAGTAGCTGATACCCCCTTTTACATAAGAAATATGATTTTCACAGACCATCAGGGGGCACTGTATAACTGATTTTGTGCTGAAACCCCTTCTACAAGAAGCTCTGAGTACTGCAGTACTCTGGGCAAACTGCCACAATGTAACAATGTAACAATGTTCACAGACAGGAATTTGCTGTTTACAGCGGTCTCTAACAGCCAAAACGGCTAGGAGCAGCTACATAGCCTGCCCACAGTAACAATGTCACCATGTAATACATGTCAGAATGTGAATCTGGGAGAGGAAAGATTTTACAATGAGCAAACACTGACTAAATCATTTATACATAATTATGGTAAAAAATGAAGCACTTTCTTTACTACATTATTTTCACTGGAATTCCTCTTTAAAGTATACCAGAGCTGTAAACCTAAAGATTTGATACCCGCAGCTTCCTCCTGCAGCATAAACCCCTCAGTGTCCCACACTGTCGTCCTGCGATCAGCCCCGGTAACAGGCTCAGTCGGGTCTAGTCTGCGTCTTCTGCACATGCGCAGACCTCCCACTCATGCACAAGTAAACCCCGAATGATGAGACCGAGCCAGTTACCAGGCTGATCGTGGCTGAACGGCAGACCACGGGAAGACGGCGTGGGACTCAGACGGGTTTACGCTGCAGGAGGAAGCTGCGGGGGGAGTATCAATTCTTTATAGGTTTACAGCTCTGGTTTACTTTAAGCTCCATAAGGAGTTAGACTAAATATTATATAGGAGCTATCCGTGATTGCCAACAGAATGGAACAAATAAAGAGCAAAGTAAGATTTGGGAGAAATAATGTATCCAACTTTAAAACTGATGCAGGACTATAAAAAAAGACTAAAAAGCACATTGGCAGAATCTACCTTTGCTTATCAGAAACTGGATAGTGCAGAGGTGACCAGCGCGTGCAGCTTTCATTAGAGGCGTCCTGCCACCTTCCGACTCATGTTCCTAAAAGAAACAGGAAATTGAGAATTAAAATTAAGAAACGTGTTAAACGCTTTCGCACCAATCACACCCAAAAATGCTGAAATCAGTTTTGACTTAAAGGGAACCTTAACTGAACGGGGGGGTATAGAGTTTTACTTACCTGGGGCTATTGCCAGCCCCCTGCAGCAGTCCTGTGCCCTCGGCGCCGCTCTGGAATCCTCTGGTCCCCCGCTGTCACTTAGTTTCGTTTTTGACGGCTCACCAGTCGCCGGCCGCCATGCGTATTATTGGACGCATTCACCAATGCAATTAGCGCTATTGCGGACCGCAACGCATACAAAAATACGCGTTGCCGCATTCCGCACGCGTAGATATGCGGTAACGCGTATTTTTGTACGCGTTGCGGTCCGCAATAGCGCTAATTGCATTGGTGAATGCGTCCAATAATACGCATGGCGGCCGGCGACTGGTGAGTCGTCAAAAACGAAACTAAGTGACAGTGGGGGACCAGAGGATTCCAGAGCGGCGCCGAGGGCACAGGACTGCTGCAGGGGGCTGGTAATAGCCCCAGGTAAGTAAAACTCTATACCCCCCCGTTTAGTTAAGGTTCCCTTTAAGTGTGCATTGTAATTGTTCTATTAAAGACGAACGGTCACGAAAATCTTAAAATTTAATACACATACAAATAAGAAGTATGGTTCTTCCAGAGTAAAATGAGCCATAAATTACTTTTCTCCTATGTTGCTGTCACTCACAGTAGGTAGTAGAAATCTGACATTACCGACCGGTTTTGGGATAGTCCATCTCTCCATAGGGGATGCTCAGCATGGCCGTTATGCTTTATAAAGACATTCCCTGAAACCTCGTTTACATAGTGTCCCGCTTGCGTGGCCGTTCCCGTTGGCCGTTTTTGGAGGAGTTTTTTTTTTCTCTCCTCCCGCTGCTCGGGTGGGCGATTCGTTTTTGTGCAAAGTGCATTTCTAAGCGCTTTTCCAGAGCATTTTTTTAATTCACTCCCTGATGCAGCCTCCATGATAACATAACGCTTCCGTTTTAAAGAGACTCTGAAGCCTCCCCAAAACACTGGTTTTAATTTACATTTTTGTTAAGCATGAATGCCCTACCTGAAACGTTGCATTCCTGTGGCTAAACACTCCATCAATCCCCCCCCCCCAAACTCCCAGGGCAAAAGTACTTGACTTTCGAGGTTGCGGATTTTGCTGCCCGGGGGAGGCAGAGCTTTGGGCAGTAGCTCTGCCTCCAGTCCAATCAATCTGAGCTGATCACCGTCTCTCCCCACCCCTCTCAGTGAAAAAAGACAGAGGGGCGGGTGAAGGCGGCAATCCACACAGATTGACGGAGTAGAGGCAGTGCTACAGCCCAAAGCTCTTCCTCTATATGGAAGCGACCCCCTAATCTTCCCCAGGGGATTTCGGGGGGATTAATTGAGACTGCAGCCGCGGGGATGCAGCGTTTAAGGTAGGGCATTAATGCTTAACAGGAGTGTGAAGTAAAAACAGTGCTTTGGGGAGGCTTCAGACTCTCTTTAAAAAGAGGATCTGTATAAAGAAAAACATCCCCTGGGGGGAACCTACCTGGGAGAGGGAAGCCTAATGAGGCTTCTCCCGCCCTCCTCTGTCCCTCGGTTCCAATACTGGCAGCCCCCGAACACCGAAGCAGTCAATATTTACCTACCGCCATCCAGCGCTGACGCAGTGGCAGCTTTCCGATCAGGCGGAAATAGCCGAGCCCGACTGGGACCGCTTTACTGCGCCTGCACTGGAGATGGGGATGGGGAAAGTAAATATTGCAGGCGCTACTGTAGGGTTGTTACAGTTCCTCTTTAAAGCCCCAGGTAACTGACATTATGCATGCAATTATATAATTTATGCTGCCATTCCAGACATCCCTTTGGCGTTGCTATCACAGTGAACAGCGATGCACTGTCACCTGAGGGATTGGATGCTTGTGGGGTGACATGTCTCGTATGTGCGTATGACACTTAAGTGCCCATAGCAACCATCTTTTAAACACGATTGTCGCTAACTGTGTGCCATGGATTGTACATTATTCCTTACCCTGGATTATGCAATTCATCCCTTGCATAAGAAATCAGGAAAACAAAAAAAAAATTACCAGATCGGCCCCAGCCTGAAGCAATACATCTGCTACATCAGTATGTCCATTTTCACAGGCATACGTTAAAGCTGTGTCTCCTGTAGCAGTTTTCGCGTGGACATTTGCTCCTAAAAGTAACCAGAAAAAAAATCTAGGTTAGAATGCAACTTTGGTGATAAATGCACAAACTGAATGCCCAATAATGTCTGTGTCACCGGCCAGATAGCTGCATATAAAAAAAATAAATAAGTAAATCATTACTCTAAATCCCAGTTGCGCATGATCACCAGCTCACAGACTGAAAGTCACCATAAGCCACTGACGCTCAGTGGTTTTTTTTGGAGACCGTTAAATAAAAGATTAAAATACTTTGAATGAAGAAAAAAAAATATTGCCTTAAACATGCTAGAATGCCTGTGTACCAGGAAAATGCCTGTGTACAAGCAAAGTGAATGCTTGCTTTTTAGCAAGACAGTAATATAAAAAAAAGTGACAATCAGGGAACCTGGAAAAATATAGTCCAGCACTACTGAAGGAAGGCTCTCTTCTATCTCTCTAAATTACTGTGGTGAAAAATGTGGAAAGGTGTTTTTTGTACTTCTCCCCATTGGGGAGATTTCCACTTACTCCCTTTTTCTTAATCGATTGTAATCGATTGAGTTAAAACCTAAAGGTCTTTTATAAGAAAACTGGTGGTTCCAAGGACAGGAAATGAGGGACGGCAAAACAGGGCTGTGGAGAAATGTCGGGGTACCCGGAGTCAGGTTTCATAAACTGAGGCGGATGATTTTTGTACCAACTCCACAGCCCTGGTGAGTATTAGACTCAAGGTGCCCATTACCGGTACAATTTTTCACTAAATGCGATCTTTCGATGAGATTTGACTCATTTTAAGTAATCTGAAGTCAATTATAGAATGTTCACATTTACTGAACGATTCTTTCAAATTTTCCAACTTTCAGATCGATTTTATCCTATAAAGCAATCAACCAAAGAATCGTTCACTATCGACTGCCTTCATAAACAGCAAATTTTCTATACAATTCGATTGTAAAAATCACATTGAAACATCACATTGAAACATCGCATTTGGTAAAAAAAAATTGTACCGTTAATGGGCACCTTAAGAAGTGAGTAATTTTAGGTACCTGGAGTCAGTGGTTTCATAAACTGAGGAGTCTGAGTCAGAGGATTTTTTGTACCGACTCCAAAGGCCTTCAGCAAAATCAACTACTTTTGGATTCCAAACTCTACTAACTCGTTATGTGAGTTACTCACTGTAACTGCCTGTCACTGCCTTCCTGCCTGGACAGGAATTCATTACAATTCTTACAAATTTAGACATAGGACAGAGAAAAAAAAAACATGGAAGGGGCTTATTCTCTACTATGCCCCCCCCCCCCCCCCCTAAAAAAAATATAAGTCGCTCAGTTGTTGCTGGCATCAGTACAGCACTGGGGCATCGCAGTGTCACAGGATCAACTTCAGCCCTGGCAGGCAACTTTTGTATTTCAGCTCGAGACAAATTCATGTTTAATAAGTGAAAAATGAACTCTGTTGCTCAGGAAATATTCCATTCAAAACTCACCTGCTGCTAGTAGATATTTCACCAGCTCAAGGTGTCCCTCTTGTGCAGCTTCCATCAGAGGCGTAGAGCAACCAAGCTCAATATCCGCTCCTGCTTTTATAAGAAAGTCAGCCACCTCTGCAAACCCCCCACAGCAAGCCAGAGTCAGAGCAGTTTCCTGGGTTTCCTCAGTCTGAGCGTTTATATTTGCACCTGAAAATAAGAACAAAACCAGGCTATTCCCAAAAAAGAATTTCACAGTCCCTTTGACTTCCCACAAACTATAAACTTGGCTATTCAATAAGATGTAAATGTATATGTAGTAACCTACATATGGGCAAAAAACGAACGATCACATACATTTTAGACCTAATTTTTCATGGCAACTACACTATAGTGGAATGGAATTGCATAGGTTGGAGTGGCCCTAACTTTCCCAATGCGTTCGCTTTAGATGTGCTCTATTCACGTCTTACGTTGCGTTCCACGCCACTCCCGTGCCTTCTTCAACCTGGAAAAAGGAAGCGTGGGAGTAACGTGGAACGCAAATGAAGCACAATGTCTAAGGCGAGCACATTGAGTAAGCTAGCCCCGCCACCTTTCTCAGCCAGCCAGATCTCATGTAAATTCCGAGTAGCTTATTGGTATGATCACCACTATCCGTAACACATTTATATGTGGGGAAATGTTATAAGCATCTCATTGCCCATCCCTAGTCAGATCTGAAAAGACGAGGCAACAAGTCATTTCACATAAAACAACCTACCTTGTGCTAGCAGGAGGGCGACAATTTCTTCATGGCCTTCTCGTGCAGATTCCATCAAAGGCGTGTAGCCTTCATCATTCACTTCTTCAAGATTCGCTCCTCTTTCGATAAGAAGAGCTGCGAGTTCCACGTGCCCCCCACACGCGGCTAACGTCAGAGGAGATTCGAAGGAATCGGCGGGCATGTTCACCTGAGCACCGCTGTCAAGAAGCAACCGCGCCACTGCGACATGGCCATCCTAAACACAAGACAACAATTCAGCTCAATAGCAACCACTGGGCGATTTTCATAATGTTTCTTTATTAGCATTTGGCATCCAATATACTAGATTTCCACAGACAAAACAAGCAAGAAAAAAAAAAAAACACTACCAGGAAAAATAAGAATCTATATATAATAGGCTAAGTGCCTCAACCTTCAAGCAAGAAGAAGAAGTAGCGCCCTGCCCCCAGGGCCGGTCCAAGCAAGAAGAAGGGGCTGGTCCAAGCAAGAAGAAGATGTAGTGCCATATCAAACCAAGGGCGAAGAGGGATAATTTGCATATTCAGTAGCAGTGCATTGTGGGTAACCACAAATGTTCACTTATAGCTGAATTATTGCAGATTTGCTTCTGTTTTAAGAAGGCAAATTACACCAAGCTTTGCTTTTTTTTTGGTCCCTTTTATCCCCCTATACATTCTTAGTAGTTTGGGTCACCCTGAGCTGCTTGGTTACTCTGTTGTACTGGTCCAATCCTTATCTCATATAGCCATATCAATCCTTGTGTACTGATGTGGACCTAAAGTCCAAAACAGGCTGTCTCATGTGGGTTTGATATGGCTCTGTAAAATGTAAAGCTATAGGCTTGCTATACACCAGTGGTTCTGGATGCTTGCTTGGCTTACTAAGGGTGAAAAGGGGCAATTTGCATATTTAGTAGCAGTGCATTGTGGGTAACCACAAATGTTCACTTATAGCTGAATTATTGTAGATTTCCTTCTGTTTTAAGAAGGAAAATTACACCAAGCTTTGCTTTTTTTTTAGTAGGAGGGCTTTTTGGTCCCTTTTATCCCCCTATACATTCCGAGTGGTTTGGGTCACCCTGAGCTGCTTGGTTACTCTGTTGTACTGGTCCAAGCCCTATCTCATACAGCTGTATCAATCCCTGCCATGTACTGATGAGGACCAAAAGTCTGAAATAGGCTGTCTACATGTGGGTTTGATATGACTGTGTAAAATTTAAAGCTATATGCTTGCTATACACCTGAGCTTAAGCTGGAGGGGGAGCACACATGGGGGATGCAGGTGATGGAGGGGGGTTTTGCTGTCTTAAGCTGCAGGGGGAGTGCACATGGGGGACCCAGGTGAGGGGGGGGGTCCTGCTGAGCTTAAGCTGGAGGGGGGAGCACACATGGGGGACCGCCGCTGTGCCCAATACTCCCTTCCTGCCCTCCACCCCCTCATGCGGCGTATGCTACGCCGCGGGTCGGCTAGTATTGTATAACTGTATAAAACTGACAACTGCCCAAATACAAAATGTAGTGAGAAGTACTTGCATGACTTTGCAGGAAGCACTAACAATATAACTTATCAATGGCAATGAAAATTAGAGTCTATTATACAATTTTATAGAGGCTTACAGGGAACCAGAGACGAAGCACCCTCATGTATTTTACCATATATATCAGTGGGAACATTAGAGAAAACACCTACCCTGGTCTGTTTCATTCATCACTGCTCAGCCTGCTTGTTATCAGCCCTGATAAAATCCCTGACTGAGCATTCAGTCTAGCTTTCACCAGAATGATTATAGCTAAGTCAGTCTTCTTTGATGTCTTCAAGCCCAAGCCTGCCCCCTTGTGGCTCTGCTTTGCTGCTTCAAGGATAAATAGCAGGAAATCAGAGCCACAAGGGGGCAGACTTGGGCTTGAAAAGACATCACAGAAGACTGACTCAGCTATAATCATTCTGGTGAAAGCTAGACTGAATGCTCAGTTGGGGATTCTTATCAGGGCTGATAACAGGCAGATTTAGCAGAGAAGAATGAAGCAGAGAGCAGGGTGGGTGTTTACTGTCATGTTCCCATTGATACATATATGGTAAAATACACGGGGGTGCCTAGTCTCTGGTTCTCTTTAAAAGGGAACTAGTGAAGGGCATATGGTGGCTGCTATATTTATTTCCTTTTGAACAATACAAATTGCCTGGCTGTCATGCTGATCTCTTTGGCTGCAGATGTGTCTGAATCACACACCTGAAACCAGCATGCAGCTAATTCAGACAGAATATCTTTTTTTTATTCTGATCTGAAATTTGGGCAACCAGAAATAGATAGTTAAAGATTGGTTAAGGATACCAATATTTCACTACAGCTAAACCTAACCCTCAAACAGAACTCTCCCTCTACTGGTGCCTGACCCTAACCCCCCCCCCCCCCCCAGGTGCCTTACCTTAAAGGGGAACTTCAGCCTAAACATACTGTCATTAAGTTACATTAGTTATGTTAATTAGAATAGATAGGTAATATAATCTCTTACCCACCCCAGTTTAAAAGAACAGGCAAATGTTTGTGATTCATGGGGGCTGCCATCTTTGTCATGGGGGTAGCCATCTTTTTGGTTGAAAGGAGGTGACAGGGAGCAGAAGACACAGTTCCAACTATCCTGTGTCCTGATTACCCCTCCCAGCTGCACACGCTAGGCTTCAAATGTCAAATTCAAAATGTAAAAAAAAAAAATAAAAAAAAAAATGCACCAAAACAGCAGAACGAGAACAACAACATCAGAAATCCCATCATGCTTTGCACAGCATTAGGGGAAAAATGCCCAGGGCAGTTTTTTCTGTGCAGCTAAAAATGAGGCTTGTATAAGAGAAAAAAAAAGTTCTGATGCCGTGAAACAGTTAAACACCAGGCCTTTCCAGTGCTGCTGAGTCAATTTTTAGTCTTGAGGTTCACTTTAACCGCCCCCTCCAATGCCTAACCTAATTACCCCCTGCAGGCATAACAACCACCCTCCATTCCTAATCTTGACCCCCCCCCCCCCCCTTAACTGTCAAGCGTGCACTGTTTGTATCTGCATTCACAGGGGGTGGCCTTGGGGCCCAAGTTTCCACCCATAGCCAATATTAATGTGGACACTGACCGCAACGGCACTCAAACCTCTGAGGCACCCTGGCACTCAAATTTCCATCTGACTCCCACCAATCTAAGGAACTGAGTGCTTGCAAACCCACCACGGTTTGTCTGACTGGCTGCTGGAATATTGTCCAGGAGAGTGAAAGATTAGCATTGACAAGATGGCATTAGTGCTGGCAGCTTAACATGACTGTGGGTACTGGTATTCAGCTGGGTAATATGTAACCAGTGTACCAACCAAGCCTTGTGTGCTTGCTGCTGGACTTACATATGCTGTTTTATGCGCTTTGCCCGAACACACTGTTGTCTAATCTGATCTCATGGTTATTACATTCAGAAACTGTGTAGTCATTCCTGTATATCCCTTGCATGCTATGAAGGTGACCATATATCTGTCTACTTGGCGGCCAATCAACCTTCCAATTCGATAATTATCAAATGAAATAAAAATCAGTGTTGCTGAGAGCATACTTGATCAACAAATCGACTAACATCAGGTCGTAATTCATCAAATGTATCGATCAGACATGCTGGGCTGAATCTTGTGCTGGATCAGGTGCGCAGCAGTAACAGCGTGCCATAATTGTGGATGTATGTGATAGAAACCACCAGCCGCTGTGCACCCAAATATTTTATGTGCCCCCTGATGCCCATGGATTCATACCTTACATATCATGCTGTCCGCTGAGTGTCTGCCGTAGTTTAACATTGGCGTCCCATGTGCCTACCAGCATATAGTATATGGGGCACAGCAGCAGCCGCGTGAGGTACCAATGCAGGAGTACAGTGGACACACCGGGGATAGCATGGCAGGTAAAGTATACATTGCATAGGTCCAGGGGGTCATGGGGGGTGGTTGTGTGGCCAAAGTCCAAGAGGCAGGGTCACGAGGTTGGCACCCGAAAGATTTAATGCTGGAATCGATCGGGAATCAGCCTGCGGTGTACGGGTAGCCGACATATCTCTCTGACCAAATTCAATCGGAGAGCGATCGGTCTCTTGGTAGAAGCTGCCCATCATCGCATGATGTATGGGCACCTAAAAAGCCTAGGCAAACATGCTTGTCAGATCCACTCAGAGGGATACAAAGTTACATGTGTCTGGTTTGTGGGTCGGCCATTGTTCTTGTTGTTAACAGGTTTCTATGACTATACTGTCCAGGTTTTAAAAACTTTGTTCACTTGCCTGCGAGAGATAAAAAATTATATTGCAGTTTTTATTATTAAGGGTTTTGATTGCATACTGCATTTGAGACCTTCCGCATCCATCATAGTCCTACCACTTCGCCTTAATTTTACAAGAATTTTAATAGTGTTAATTGAAAAACAACCGGCAGTATATCTACAAAGATGCCAAAACAAAATGCT
Organism: Hyperolius riggenbachi; assembly: GCF_040937935.1. Taxonomy (NCBI): domain Eukaryota; kingdom Metazoa; phylum Chordata; class Amphibia; order Anura; family Hyperoliidae; genus Hyperolius; species Hyperolius riggenbachi. The sequence goes on along the minus strand of NC_090648.1, from coordinate 482,920,133 downwards.
AGTTTAATAACAGCAAAATGTCTATCAAGTTAATCCAGTAATGCAAGAATAGAACTGCCCCCCCCCCCCCCCTTCCTCATGAAAAACAGACATCTACCAAGTAAGAGTTACAACTGTACCACCTACCATGCAAGCCTCCATTAAAGCCGTATGCATTTCATCCGTTTTGTGTTCTTGATCAGCTCCAGCTTCCAGTAAAAATCTAACCATTTCTAAATGACCTGTGTGATAAAGAAAAATGTTTCTGATGCTGAAACCAGGATAGATAATATTGGGTATCCAGAATAATTTACTGCATTCTACTATGTCACTACAGGACCTCAGATTTTAGCAGTACTCACCTTTATAACAGGCCAAAGTAAGTGCACTTTCTTTAAACTCATTTGAATGAGTATTGATTCCCGCACCATTTTCCAGCAGCACCTTTGCCACCTCGATATGACCAGCGCTAGCTGCCTCCATTAACGGCGTGTGGCCATTTTCATTATGATCCTCTATGTTAGCGCCTTCTTTTAGCAGAACTTGCACAACATCTACGTAGCCTCCACCACAGGCATAGGTGAGGGCAGTGTTTCCTGAAAAGACATTTTAAGGTCGAACACTCTGGTTATCAAGAGCAAGCAGAAAAATGGTTAGTGTAAAAGAACAAACACCAGAGGTGTGGTCAGAAGCTCATGAGATTAAAGGGGAACTGAAGTAAGAGGTATACGGAGGCTGCTGTATTTTTTTCCTTTTAATCAATACCAGTTGCCTGGCAGCCCTGGCTGCTGGTCTATTACTCTGCAGTAGTATCTGCATAACACCAGAAACGAGCATGCAGCTAGTCTTGTCAGATCTGACTTTAAAGTCTGAAACACCTGATCTGCTGCATGCTTGTTCAGGGGCTATGGCTAATAGTATTAGAGGATCAGCAGGGCTGCCATGCAACTGGTATTGCTTAAAAGGAAATAAACAAGAGCTAGCATGCAAGCAGATTTACTCATACTCAAAGTACCCCTGATCATTTTACAGGGTGTATATATTTTAAAAAAAATCCACAACTCACCTGCTCCAGATTCCTATTGCCGCTTCTTCCATCCTGTCAGCTCCACCGCAGTATCCTTTCGTAAGGGCCAGCATCTTCACACCAATGGTGCTGACCCGAAAGTTCTTCCGGGCCAGTGCCATTGCTGTTAAGATGCCAGCATATAAGAGAGGATACTGCGGTGGAGCAGCAGAGCTGACAAGACGGTGGAATCGGCGATAGGAACCTGGAGTAGATGAGTTGTGAGGTGGCTTTTTTAACAGGATATTAATAATTAAGCAAGAGGCGTGTTCAAGTGGGCGTGGTCAGGGAAAGGTGAATTCTTGGGAGGACAACTGCCTCTTTCTCCCCTCCCATATTCAACGTTCTTTAACAGCTAAAGATTTCGACTTTAGTAGAGCGGGGACCATGGGGGGCACTAGACAAAAAAGGATGGTGCTGTGACATACATCACAGCAACACGTATACAATTGCATAAATAAAATGCAAACACACCCTCAGTTCATGGGTACTTTAACAGCATTCTGGCGAACCAAAACAGTACCCAAATGTCAGTTAGTGGTCACCAAGCGCGTCCGCCATCCTCCCTGAGCATGACCCAGCAGATAAGCTATGCAAGTTTCAGTACTCCAGCCAAGATGGTGCAGACATGCGGATTAACGCTGATCAGTGCATAACAACTGCAGAGCCAATATTTTCACCAATGTGTAGAAGTTTAAAAATAAATTGCCTTGTTGAATATTGGCTTCACTGCTATCTTTTTTTTGGTATATAGGAAACTGAATCAATCTTTGTACATAAAATGACTTGTTGGTTATTGATATGTCTGTTGTAATTCCATGCTGTTCCTTTGCGCTATACAACCTCCCTCTGTGTGATCTACATTTGTTGTATTTACCCCGACATGTCGGCATAATTTAAGAACCTTAATATTACCGTATATACACAAAATTTTATTTGATTTACAAAAAGCAAACAAAAAAAAAAAACAAAAAAAAAAACTCTGAAAAATGATCAGAAAAAGAATGAGCTTACCAGTTGATGACTGAGCATTGACATCAGCAGAATGAGCTAAAAGAAGCTTTACAATGTCCACAAACCCTCCACTAGCGGCCGCCATTAAAGGTGTGATGTCACCTTTATTTCCACGATCTTCAACATTGGCATGCATGGCGAGCAACACCTAAGCATAAAGGACACAAGATCTTTATTACGGTCCATATTACACATATTCCATTTCTACCAATTACAAGGGTTTTTTTTAGATCTATCCATTCCCCATACAACCAATTTTACCACTTCCATGTAGTATGAGAGTTTACTTTTATCTCAATATCCCCTTTGCCCTTACGCTAAGCAGATGTGATAAGATTGTTCAACAAAGATCGTATGGTGACCTTAAAGAGAATCTGTACTCTAATATTCTTACAATAAAAAGCATACCATTCTATTCATTATGTTCTCTTGGGCCCCTCTGTGCTGTTTCGGCAACTCCCGGCTGCAATCCTCGCTTGTAATTGCCAGTTTTAGGCAGTGTTTACAAACAAAAGACATGGCTGCTAACCAGCATGTGACAGGCTGAGAGCAGCTCAGTTTGACTCACACAGAGCCTGCAGGGGGCATGGAGAGGGTGTGTATAGCTACTATCCTATCATAAGCAGAACAGCACATTCCTGCCTGCGTGCCTGAGCCCGACAAAGCAGTCAGAGCAAATAAGATTAGATTATATAACAGAGATAATACAGCCACAGTGCAACTAGGAAAGGCTGCAGTAAGCCAGACCACATTAGAAAAGGTATAGGAACTTATAGGATAGAAGAAAAAAAAGCTGAAATTTTGTTAGTCTCTTTAAAAGACTTGTGAGGTGTGAATATTGTATTCTGATTTACTTGCCTGGGGCTTCTCCCAGCCCCTAGAAGTGTGGGTGTCCCTCACCACAAGTCTGCGCTGCTCCACGCTCCTGCCCTGTAGTGGGTTGGCTTCTATGCATGCGCGCATGTCTCTTGCCGTCGCGCTTCTACCTCTGGGAGCTTTCTGCGCAGAACGCTCCCAGAGGCGGGGGAGGGACCAACAGATGTGTGCGCATCCTTGCATGCGCAGATGGGTCGGCAATCCACTAAGGGACCGAGAGCAGGAACATGGAGCAGTGTGGCCCTGCAGGGAAGGACACACTTCTAGGGGCTGGAAGAAGCCCCAGGCAAGTAAATCAGAATACATTATTCATACCTGGCAACTTTCTATAAAAAAAAAAATTAAGTCTTTTTTTCTGATTTCATACACACACACACACACACACACGTATGCGGATACACATTGGATCCAACACAAATCTATAAAAAAAAAATTGCCCACTGCCTGGCTGCCCTACATCATCTTCCGCTTATAACTTTTAAGTCACTAACCCAGAAAGAGTATGCAGATCAGGTCCTTACAAAGCTAGACTATACTAACCGCTTACCTGCCTTAGCTATGCGATTTAGACACTGCTATAGTCAAAAAGCTTAGCAGATCCACCAGATTATTGGCATTGTATAACTCATATAGGACCGGCAGGCTCTGGCCCCTTAAGGACAAGAGCCATTTTTCAAGCTTTCGTTTTTGATCACTGATTGGCTCACAGTGATCACATGGTAAGGAGCCAAAGAAGATGCCTCCTAACTATATAAAAGAAGCTGCGCTGTCACAGGATAGCTGAATCAGTGGTCATGCGCAACACCAATGGGGTCAGGACCACCGGAAACCAGCGGTGTAGATTCCAAGCTGCATAAGAGTTGGGGAGCCGCAACTTCGGCATAGAATCTGCCATACGTGGTGCCAAGCCGGCTAAAGGAACCTGAGGTGTGAGGAATATGGAGGCTGCCATCCTTACTCCACTATGAACAATGTCAGTTGCCTCAATGTCATGCTGAACTTTTGCATTTAGTTTGCTTTTGAGTCACATCTGCAACAAGCATGCAGCCAGTTGAGTCACATGAGAGTCAGGCCTTGGACCCACCAGCAGTTTTTTGTAAGAGCTTGTGATTAGTAAAGCACTTGCTAATGCAATGAGGATTTTTTTTTTTAAATCCCATCACTCAAGTGGGATCACACCCATAGCATTACATTAGCAAGAGTTTTTCGAATCACAAAGCGCTGCTAGTTAGTCCGAGGCCTCAAAGCATCTGATCGGCGTGCTCATTCTGGACCAGTGACAGAGTATTAAAAGGCAGAACATCAGCACAGATATCAGGAAACTGGCATGGTTTATTTGAGAATGAAGAGGACAGCCTCCATATTCCTCTCACTTCAGGTTCCCTTTAAAAAGGAAATAAAAGACTGCAGCCTAAAATTTTTAAACTACACACGCAGGAAGGTTTAATACTGGATTTAGGACTGTTAAAATTGCAGCGGCATCTTACACTTGAAAGTATAAAGCAAGCTATAGTAAAGGACGACTTACTTGTGCCAACTCATAATAACCAGCCGAGCAAGCCAGACACAGAAGACTGTCCCCTTCCTCTGTGTGCTCATTTACATTTCTGCCTTCATTGAGCAGCTTGCGCACAGCATTCACATCTCCATCCGAGCAAGCTTCTGCCAAGCTCCGACTGAAACAAAGAACCAATATTATTCTCAACATAGTGCTGGCATCATAAACAGCACAAAAAGTCAATGGGAACCTTATTTAAAAAAATAAAGTCAGGTACTTCCCTAAGGAGAGGGAAGGCTCTGGGTCCTAATGACGCTTCTCTCTCCTCTCCCGATACCTGTTCCAGTGCCAGCTCCCCCGTAGCAGTATTTGAATAAATTAGTCAAATACTGCTCTCTCCGCCGCCAAAGATAGGCTTCGGCAGTCTTTGGGTGCCCGAGTGCTCCTGAAGACGGGCCGCTCCAAGCTGCGCACGTTCGAGCGCCCTCGCTCACGCAGTATGGAGACACCTGTCTTCAGGAGGACTCGGCTCCCGAAGACTTCCAAAGTCCCCTGCAGCGGGGGATTTAAACGGGGAAGCCAGCAGTGCACCAAGGGCACAGAGAGAGGAGAGGGAAGGCTCATCAGGACCCAGAGCCTTACCTCTCTTTAGGTGAGTATCTGGTTTCTTTTTTTTTTTTTTTTTTTTTGAAGACTCCCATTAGCTTTAACAAAAACAAAATCCTAATTTTCCATGAAATAAGTTGAAACGCATTTAACTAAAATAACATCAAACTCTTAAGCAACAGCATAATCTTTACAGAAAAACATTTCCTTGTTACAACTTATAGAGCCCCTTCGGGAAAGCTGCAGTGTAGTTAGTTCCTGGTTTGCTGGGAGCACAGAAAAGGTTAAAGGGAAGGTTCAGGGACTAGCTAAAAAAAATAAAAATCCATTTCCACTTACCTGGGGCTTCCTCCAGCCCGTGGCAGGCAGGAGGTACCCTCGGCGCCGCTCCGCAGGCTCCCGGTGGTCTCCGGTGGCCGACCCGACCTGGCCAGGCCGGCGGCCAGGTCGGGCCTCTTCTGCGCTCCATGGTGCGTTCCACGCCGGCGCGCTGACGTCATCGGACGTCCTCCGGGTTGTACTGCGCAGGCTCAGAACTACTGAGCCTGCGCAGTACAGCCCAGAGGACGTCCGATGACGTCAGCGCGCCAGCGTGGAACGCACCATGGAGCGCAGAAGAGGCCCGACCTGGCCGCCGGCCTGGCCAGGTCGGGTCGGCCACCGGGAGCCTGCGGAGCGGCGCCGAGGGCACCTCCTGCCTGCCACGGGCTGGAGGAAGCCCCAAGTAAGTGGAAATGGATTTTTATTTTTTTTTAGCTAGTCCCTGAACCTTCCCTTTAAGCTGCTGTGTTCACATATTAGCTCTCAACTCAACAGACAGCTTGGAGCTCAAACTACACTGGCTCATTACTTGCTGAGAAGGGAGAATTAGACAGGTGGTTCTCTATAAGCAAATGCGGATTTGTGGATCCACTGGAACACAGTGGATTTCTTGGTGGTGTTCTTTCCCGTGACAGAGCTCAGGTCTGTTTTAAAACAACTGAAAACTGCATTGACAGTTATTGGCACCCCTTACAATTTCAGACATATCATTGCATTTTCAGCTCTGCACACACTGCGTTTTTCTGTTTTCTCTACCCCCCTATAAAAAGTGCATCCAGTGCATTTCAATGATCTTGTTCCAACTACATGTCCTCTGAGTGCAATAATGCTTTTGAAAACCCTATGTGGATGTGTTGTGTGCGGTTTCTGTGCAGCACCATCTCACTGCGTCCACAACACTGCTGTGTGCTGGAATTAAATGCAATGCACACGGGATAGCACAGAGCAGGTCCATGGTTTAATGGAACCATTCTCACTTATGCAGTTGCAGTGCACAATGTACTGCTGCGTGAGTTTTTAGCAGGCCACGTTTGCATTGCCACTTGAGCTGCAGCTTTTATCTAGTGTGTTGGTGTGGTGTTAAAATTGTATTTAAATTAAACTGGGTAGATTGTAAAGTACAGCATTTAGATAGACGAGAAGAGGAAAGCCTCTGAACCTTCCAGAGCCTTCCCCTTATCCTCCACTGTACCAGCGCTGGGATCCCTGAAATTCCACATCGCTAGTACGCACTGCGCAGGTGGCTCATGGCTGTGCAGTAGCATGTAACAGGTGTTTGGGCACAGCAGAAAAAGCCACGCCCACTCGGCTACATACTAGCAGTCAGGCGTGAGTAGCATGCAGCTGCGATGGAGACATCTCCGTCCACAAGCCCTTGCTGACAGGCATGCAGGGTCTCTGTGCTGGATGGATGGAGGCGAGGGTGGTGGGCCTCCCAAGGTAAGTATTCAAATTGAGCCGTTTTACCCTTTGCATATGAACTGGAGAGAAAATGAAACTGAGTAAAGTTGCTTATTTACCAATCTTAATTTATAGGCTATTTAGGCCCGGTTCACATTAGCGTTCGCTATCCGGATTTTCCGGATCTGATCCGGACCGCATACTGTACAAACGGAACGTACGTTCCACATAGCAATGTAAAGTCTATGCGGACGTTCACACGCGTCCGTTCCGTCCGTACCGGAGCCGGATCGGATCCGGACTCTTTTCCAACATGTGCTATTTTTTGGGTCCGGATCTCCGGCCCACGCACCCGGACCTGACAGCACCATCCGGAACACAGAAACCAATGGGAAACGGAAGGCACAGAACACACTGCCTACAAAAACCTGACGTTCTACCCCACTTCCTATGCGTATCCAAGCGGCCATGTCGGATGGGGACACATGGGCCAAGCATGTCTGGAGTGGAGCAGCAGTGACAGACGTGCTGGAGCGGTTTGGCAGAATGTCGGAGGTGGAGGTGAGGCCTAAAGTGGAGGAACCTGATTCTACAGGTGCACCAGGTGCACCTTTCTGCTGACCAACATTTTTTTCTAAAATTTCGCTATTTTTTGCCCACGGATCCGGATGGCAGCCTGATGCATGCCTGATACAAACGGATCCGGATCGGAACCGTACGGTTCAGGTCAGGATCCGATCAGGATCTGGTCCGTTTACTTGCCAAAACGCAAGTGTGAATGGGGCCTTAGTCAGCGTGTGCCCATTGTAAAATCTTTTTTGTGACTGATTTACATAATGAGATGTATCACTGGTGGTGACATCTTTAGTTCTGTCAGGTGATCAGTACGGAATGTTCGTTCACTGAGAGTTCTATGCACAGAGGGAGATACTGGTTGCTTGGTAGTTGGAAACGGCTGTCATTTCCCACAATGCAAGGAGGTTGACAAGACAGCAAAACTGTCAGGACCAAGGTCATGACATCACACTGTGGGAGGAGTTCCACCACAATATCAGCCATACAGACCACCCCTGATGTGTTAGAGAAAAGAAAGATTTCTCGCAGGAAAGGGGAAATAGTTACTGATTGGGATGAAGTTCAATCCTTTGTTACAGTTCCTCTTTAAAGTGGATCCGAGATGAACTTTTACTCATTGCATAATTGTGTTCCTTTCCTATTGTTTATAGGGCATTCTTCAAGCCAAATCCTTTTTTTTATTGTTTTAATACTCTAATTCCCTATAAACTAAACAAGCCACGCCCACAGCTTTTCAGAGAGCCAAGGCACTTTCAGACAGTAGCAAGGGCTCATGGGAGCTCAGTCTGGGCAGGAGGAGGGGGAGGTGTTACTAGCCAGAGACTTCAGAGGCAGAGGGGAGGCGGGAGGATTAGGTTTTTTTTGCTCAAGATGCAGATAAACCTGCCTCTGTGTAATGTTTACAAACAACATGGCTGCTGTCATTGTATCACAGGAAAACATCATATTCTATTAAAGCTGTTTGCAGCTAGATTTGCTGTGTAAACGATCTAAAACTTTAGATAAGATATATAGACAAGTTACTTGTTATAGTTAGTTTTTCATCTCGGATCCGCTTTAAAGATAGTGTAAAATAGGCATTAGGCCTTGTTGTTATGTGTTTTTCCACACATTATACTTTTTAGTAAAGCTTTTTTTTTCCTGCGTGTGAAAGTATATAAGACATGAACCAGTCCAATGGTTAACATGAAATCTAACGCATTTTTGCATAAAATTAATCTAATGGAAAGTAGGCTGAAATGAATACGCTGAAAAAATGAACTTCTGCGATTCCGCCTCAGGTTTTGCAGCAGTCTGTGATGTGTACAGTGATCAGTGTATAGCGTCTGTGATGTGTACAGTGAGCAGTGTATAGCGTGCACAGAGGATTAGTAATCTCTCGGTTGAACTGTTCGCTTCAATTAGTATCACAGGTGTCTTCAATCTCATAATCTGTCACTCAGCCTGTCTGAATGGAGAAAAGTACTTTGTCTGGCGTTTCACATCATACTGGGCCGCACACAGATAACACAAGGAAAAGCAGAGCTGGAGGAAGAAAGGAAGGGGAGTTTGTAGCCTGTACCTTTAAGCCTGGTTTTACACCTGGCCAAAGCATTGCGGTATGATGCTCCGCACCCATCGCCAAACGCTACATTCATAGGACCCTGTGACTGAATGTGCCAACAAGGTCATATGCATAGCGCCGCCCCCTCCCCCGCATGCCCAGTGACGTACCCTCCTCCAGACAGGAATTAAGTCACTGGGATTCCCGTCTTCTCGGTCATACTTGCGTGGTTACGCGGAGGCACACAGCCAATGTATTAACATTTTCTGCGCCGCCCATCAACTGCTCTACCGATTGGAGTCAGGTCCTGGAGGCGGAGTTTAGCAGGGAATGTGTGCGCACGATCCCTGATGACATGCAGAGCGGGGACTAGTGAACAGCCTGCCAGCTGCGATCAGAGCTGGCAGGTTGTTAGAAAACAAAATATTTTCAATTGTACAGCGCTGCATTCTAGCGCAGTGCTGTACAGGGGACAGCTTTGTCACTTAGCTGTCCCCTGAGTGGCTCACAATCTAATCCCTGCCATATGCTGATGCCTGGGGGGGGGGGGGGGGGGGAGAAAAAAAAAAAAAGCCCGTTAAAAAAATGTAAAACACATTGCAGCAGCAATCAGATCCCACCAACAGAAAGCTCTGTTGGTGGGAAGAAAATGGGGTAAGATTCATCTGGCTGCTAAGTTGTATGGCTGAACAATAAACTGTTAAAGCTGCGCAGTGCTTAATTGTAAAAAAAAATGGCCCATTACTAGGGGAGTATAAACCTGTTGTCGCACTGGTGCACTTTGCGTCCGGCAGCAAATCGGGCACTTCCAGGGCACCGCAATGGGGGTAGTGTGCTAGGCCACGTAGACTCGCCGCTGTTGCGTTACCCTGCATGCAGAAAAGGTAACACAAAGAAAGTGGCCTAGTGTAAAAAGGGCCTAAAGGTAACCTGAAGTGAGAGAAATATGGAGGCTGCCATATTTATTTCCATTTAAGCAATACTACTCGCCTGGCTGTCCTGACGATTTTCTGCCTCTAATACTTCTAGCCATAGACCCTGAACAAGCATGCAGATCAGATCAAAAAACAAGAGTAGCTGCATGCTTTTTCAGGTGCGTCTAGACATTACTGACCAGAAAGGTGAGCAGGACTGCCGGGGAACTAGTATGGTTTAAAAGGAAACATTTGGCAGTCTATCACTTACACTTCAGGTTCCTTTAATGTGCTTGTCCATTACCATTTATAAAGAGGTTAAGGGCTAAATGTATTAATGAAAAAAAACGTATTAGGAAAGATTTTTCTTTTACTAAACATTTAACATACATGGAGTTAGAGATTATGCTTGCATAATATGATAGAACACAATGTCCTAACCTGCTACTAAGTGTTTCCCTACCCATCACCATCTTGCCTCTTTCAGAAGCTCCACATCTGTCAGCAATTTTCACTAGCATGGGAGAAGCAACATTACTGATTTTGGACACCCAGTTTCAGGGCTGTGCAGTCGGAGCAACTTTGGGTAGCTGAAGTCAGAATCTGTGCTTTCAAACTGAAGAGTCGGAGTCTGACTCTACAACCAACTCTACAGCCCTGGTAAAAATTAGACTAAGGAGTCAGAGTAATTTTGGGTACCTGGAGTGGAGTCAGTGGTTCCATAAATGGAGGAATCAAAGTAGGATCATTTTTGTACTAACTCCACAGTTTATTGGGCACCAGCAAAAGAATGGATCGTTTTTGTGCACACCATTACTTTATTGTCTTCTTTAAAGTGAACCAGAGACGAAGCACCCTCATGTATTTTACTATATGTATTTACACACAGATATATATATATATATATATATATATATATATATACACACATCTACATATATATCTATCTCAGTGGGAACATTAGAGAAAACACCTACCATGCTCTCCGTTTCATCCTCACTGCTAAAAGTGTGTTATCAGCTGTGATAAGAATCCCGGACTGAGCATTCAGCCTGGTTTTGCCGGGAAGTATTATAGCTGAGTCATCATAGCAGAGCCACAAGAGGGAAGGCTTGAGCTTGAAAAGACACCAGAGAAGACAGACTCAGCTATAATCATTCTGTAGCAAAGCCAGACTCAATGCTCAGTTCTGAAATTCTTATCAGAGGTGATAACAGTCGGATTAAAAAGAGAACAATGAAACAAAGAGCAGACTAGGGGCCTGATTCACAAAGCGGTGATAACTCAGTTATCACGCCTAAAAGACTTTAGGCGTGATAACCTTTGCACTAGCAAAGTTATCACCACTTTGTGCTCTAGCACGCGCGCGCAAAGTCCCATAGGGCTTAATGGGAGCTGCGCGCGAAGTGCCGGGTGCTGCGAAAAATTAAAGTGAGTTTAGGCGTGATAAAGGGGTTTTCACTCGCGTGCAAACACTTTGCACCGCTTTGTGAATCAGGCCCTAGGTGTTTACTGTCATGTTCCCACTGATTTATAAGGTAAAATACATGAGGGTGCTTCATCTCTGGTTCTCTTTAAGCTAAAGATGATTTTTGTACCAAATCCACAGCACTGGTACAATTGCTGGTAGTAGACTGTACAGTGCTTCCAAATGCACCACAAATTGAAAATGCTACAAAGCTCTTGCACAATTGCAGGCGCTGTTCTCAGGGGGCCCCCAGCCTAAGAAGACATGAAAGAGTAGTGAAAGAGGGAACGATAAAGGGGATACATACTTGTCTACTTCTCCTGTAGGAAGACTGTTATCAGCTCTCATGCGAGTCAGGGCGGCGGCGGCTTCATCCAAAGCGCAGCTCACAGAGGAGGTGAGTCTCCGTAGTACTTCTGGATCTGCAAAGGCTTTGCCATCGGCAGTGGACAATTTACCAATTCCTTCAGTGTTATGTTCAAATCACATTAGTAAGAAAAACACAAAATGCACAACATATTAGTTAAAAACCATTCCGATGAGATGCAGGTTAGGATGACAAGAAAACACCATTTCAAGGAGCAGTATAAACGAGCAGAAAGAAAAAAATGTTGACATTCCCACACACACACACACATTCCCAGTGAGCGTAGGATGATACAGGAAGGAGGAATACATAAAAAGAAAAAACGTCTAACAAAATGTTTTTTAAATATTGCCGTCACTGCGCACAGAGGATAGGGAAGCCTCATTGGGATCCTGAGACTTCCCCCTTCCGAGGCAAGCATCTCCCAGAGGGAGTTTTTTGCTACAGATGTTCTTTCACCCACATACTACAAAGGTGTGGAGAAAGCTGGCGAGAACCGCGCTTTTCTTTACCTTTACCGTCAATCATACATGCTCCCTCCCCCCCCCCCCAAAAAAAAACTTTTCATAAAAATTCATAAGCTAATAATAATAATCCAAACATTTGTATAGTGCTTTTCTCCTGTAGGACTCAAAGCTGCAGCCACTGGGATGCGCTCAAGAGGCCACCCTGCAGTGTTTAACTCCTTACTTGAATAGGTACTGACCCTATTCGAACCCTGGTCTCCCATGTCAAAGGTGGTGCCCTTTACCAGTACACTATCCAGCCACTAGATAAGAATTAGCCCAGGACGGACAGACCTAGCAAAACAATGGCTATGCGGCAGAGCTAGTCCTGTTCTCACATCACGATTATAAAGCATACCGACACTACGAAACATAAGGGATGTCCTGTGAAAACATAAAAGGATGACTGAAGCAAGAAGGATATGGCGGCTGCCATATTTATTTCCTGCTAAGCAATACCAGTTGCCTGGTTATCCTGTTGAACCTCTGCCTTTAGTACTTTTAGTCATTGACCCTTAACAAGCATGCAGCAAATCAGGTGTTTGACATTTTTGTCAAATCTGACAAGATTAGCTGCATGCTTGTTTCTGGTGTAATTCAGTCACTACTGCAACCAAATAGATCAGCAGAAGTGCCAGGCAACTGGTATTGTTTAAAAGGAGATAACTATGGAAGTCTCCATATCTCTCTTGCTCCAGTTGTCCTTAAAAAAGGACTTCCAATGCAAATATGCTTAAAAAGATTTTACTCACCTGGGGCTTCTCCCAGCCCCTAGCAGCAGTCTCAGTCGCTCGCCGCAGCCCTGGTCCTCCGCATTGCCCGCTGGAGACATTTCTATTGGCTCCTGACCCCGTGATTACTGTGACACAATCTCATTAGCTCGCATTAATCACAGGGTCAGGGGCCAACGAAAGTCTCCTGCATGGCTCACAGAGCTCTGCCGTCATAGCGAGTGAGCTTCAGCGACAAGAGAGCAGCGCGAACAGTGGTAGCGGCAAATCCGTGCAGCGGTAGGCCCAGTTTCTTTGTACCAGTGGTCTCTAGGCCCTTAAAGGGAACCTTAACTGAGAGTGATATGGAGGTTTCCTTTTAAACAATACCAGTTGCTTGGTAGTCCTGCTGGTCTCTTTGGCTGTAGTAGTGGATGGACACACCTGAAACAAGCATGCAGCTAATCCAGTCTGACTTCAGTCAGAGCACCTGATCTGTATGCTTGTTGAGGGGATGTGGCTAAAAGTATTAGAGACACAGGATCAGCAGGAGAGTCGGGCAACTGGTATTATTTTAAAAGGAAAAATCCACATCCTCAGTTTAGGTTCCCTTTGAAGGGCCAGAGACCACCGATACCGAAGTAGTTAATTGTGTTCACTGGTGTCGGTTCCTGAATGTTATATTTGTCAACCTCCATACAATAGCACTTAAAAAAAAAAATTAAACGTAAAGGCCAGCTAAACCCAAAACTGAAAAAAACAGGGCAAATTATATATAGCCGTGAGGATGATAAATGTATATAACCGGTGTACATGAGCAGTTTAACTTAAAGGACAATGTTAAACTATGGACGTTTTGATTGAAGATTGTACCATGCCCATATATAGGGGTCCTTCCCCGGCACATCCACAATCAGTCCTCATAAGCCAGGGGTTCTCAAACTGGGTGCCGCGGCACCCTGGTGCGCCTCGGGCAAATTTCAGGGGTGCCTCGGCATGCATCCCCATCCTTTATGCAATACCATCAGGTAATGCAACCGTACATTGATATACAATGTGGCTGCATTACCTGCTAGTTAACCTTTAGTCCCCGCAAACCATGAAGTTGAACATGAGAGGAATCGCAGTGCCTAATAAGCATCTCTAGCTACTTGGAGTGAGTCGTCGCCTGCTAAGGGTCATAACGGCATTTCTGTAGTTTTTGCCGAGGGGTGCCTTGAAAAAATTTCATAGCCATCAAGGGTGCCTTCACCCAAAAAAAAGTTTGGTAACCACTCATACGCTATAACCCTCCGACTTAGATTACATCAGAATTACTGGAAACAACGGGACAGGATTGTAGAATAGAGAGCTCTAAAGCCCCATCTACACGATAAGATTCTCTGTACGATTCGATTACGATTCTATTTACGATCCGATTAAATCCGACATGTCCAATCGGGATTCGATTCAATTCGCCATTGTTTTGCAATGACAAATCGAATTGAATCCCGGATTTAATCGGATCGTAAATAGAATCGTAATCGAATCGTACAAAGAATCGTATTGTGTAGATTGGGCTTTAGATGTAGCTGAGCAGTGTGTAATAAACCTTCAGCTCTGAGCGCTCTGATCCTGTATCTCGGCTTCTGCCTTTCTGAAGTAATCTCAGAAGATTACAGCCAGTGAGGCCTGCATGGTAGATGTAAGCAGGAAGAGGAAGAAGAAAGCATGTTTTCTTTCCTTTATTAGCTTACAGATCAGTTGCAGAATCTCTATGCTGTGCAGACAGTGATCGAGCAGTCAGTCCTGTAGCGCAGGATTAAAAAATACATCATTACTGCTTGAATAATGAAATGGAACTGGACCCTATCTATTTGGTACAGTCCTTCAGGGGCTTGTTTCTACTAGGTAGGAATACGCAGTTTCCCCACATTCAAGCAGGATGGGGAAACACTAACTATTCAGTCCACAGAAGGCCGTAGTGATTCCGGAAGGCATACAGCAGTTTTCATAGCAATGCATTGGAACCCCTACAACCCAGCATGGCTATAGCCAATTGTATGCCGTGTCGCAGCAGCATGAGTGCTTCTGCAGATTCGGAAACCGGATGCAGCACCCAATGGGAATAAGGCTTTCATCCTGGCCCTGCTGGCTGCAGATTCTGAGCAGGCAGGTTAGATATGACCGTATGAAACCGTAATAAAATCAATAGACACCTGACTACTTCCAAAATTCCAATATTACTGTAGCAAACCTGCTTCCACAAGAGAAGGTGGAACTTTGTAGTTCACATGAAGTAGGTGAAGCAATTTGAAGACTCCACTCTGCAAACAGGAAGTAACATCCTCTACGGATCTGCAGCTTGCATGGATTGCTGCAGGTAAGCACAGCTGTGCACTTAATCTTTTTATCAATTTAAAGCGTCCCACTTGTCAGGGGTAACACTATGTTACGCTAATCCTGATTACTTTCAGAATGTGCACTGATCAGTTTTGGGTTCAGTTGGGCTTTAGTTACCCTTTCAGGCTGCACAAACCACATCACCATGCAAGAAGCTGGAGAATTTAGCTGCCAAGTGGCCGTAATTAGAGTGCAATAAAGCAAGCAGTAACTTCACACTGCTATATAAAACAAAACCCCCAAAAAATCTTCAAACATAATCTTGTTCAACCATACCTGCAGCTTCCAATAAAGCTTCCAGACGTGCCTGTGTCTCTGGATCAACAGTCCTGAAATCAGCCTCCTCTGCTGCCGTCGATAAAAAAAGTTCTGACGCAGTTTTAAGCACCGGATTATCCAAAACTTCTTGGTCTAAAATAAAAGACTCGACCTGTGGCAACAGAGAACAAGAAAACATAAGATTAAAGTCTATGTAGAGAAGAGTAACTAGGATGTGATGAGAAAACAAAAGCAAACTACTAGATAATGAAAGTCAGGAGGGTTACATGTACTTTAGGATACCACAACAGCTACACTCAAACAATTTTCTGCCTATATCATTTGTGCAAAGGTTCCTTTAAAAAGATATTTACCTCCCTCACTGTCCCCGCTTAGCCTCAAGGCAAGTACACAAGCTAGAGTGTTTGATAAAGGCAGCTAGTACCCCCGTACTACTAGTGCACCCCAAGGTAGATGTAATGGTCCTCCATAACATTTGTCTTTTATAAATGACTAGAGCTGTGTTCACAGTGGTACGTCGTAGTGAGGAATAACGGCTGCTTTGTACCACAAATGTTCAGTGTTGCGGGTGAGCCGAGGTTTAACGGCATGCAGCATGGTAAAGCACTGTTAGTGACAGTGAAGCATACTTTTCATTGACTATGCTTCACTGTACGTCACGCAAAAATGCACAGATAACAAGCTTTCCTGCTTCGGAAGGCAATACAACAGCCACTGGAAACTTGGCCTTAACAAAAAGATAAGACAGATCTAATATTCTGGGCAAGCAGTGATATACAGTATTAAGAAATGTGTTCTGAGTGGTGGGCATGTTCATTCACGTGTACAGTAAAAACACTACTATAAAGGTTTTTACAATGTCCTTTAGTTTGGGGACAGTGTGCCTTTAGCTGTATAAACTGATACTTGCAAAAAATTGATGATTTAAAAAACAAAAAACAAGCATTAAAGAATAAATATTCGGTCATTTTATTTTGGTTGCACTGATTATTTTCAAACTTATTTGGGATGTTTACCAAAAAAAAAACAAAAAAAAAAACAACAAAAATAAGTTAGCGGTTTTCCCATAAATATGCTTGTGAAAGGAAGTGTATTTATTTTAAGTACAGAGGGAAAGCGCTATGTGCCCCTCCTCCCCAGTCCAGGAATGAACGTTGCCGCTGAGCATTTCCATACTACGCGCATGTACACCCATTCAAAGGCGAGTGACTGCTGCTATATCAAATAGCAGCAATAATTAAAGCTGAAAAAAAGGTTTAGCAGATAGTGTCACAGTAAACATGCTTTTTTGTTAGTAGGAGGGCTTTTCGGTCTCTTATCCCCCCGTACATTCCTAGTGGTTTTGGTCACTCCGAGCTGATTGGTTACTCAGTTGTCCTGGTCCAAGCCCTATCCCATACAGCAGGGGTCCCCAAACGTTTTGGGTCGAGGGCCGGGTCAACATACTTCAGACTGCCGGGGGGCCGGAGTATATATAAAATGATGTAGAAGTCTTTGTGGGCCAGACAGTGAAGCATACCCAGGTTAGAACCTGCAGTCCAATTGGACAGCAGTGTCACCTGATGTGGAATATGATTGGAAATCAGCAAATGACTGCTTTCTGGCTTCATTCTATAGGCAGACCACTAATATTTAAAGATGTAGCTGCCCGCATCTATAATACATTTTGTATGTGAGGGGCCGGTAAAAAAGCCTCAGGAGGCCACATTCGGCCCGCGGGCCTTAGTTTGAGGACCATACAGCTATATCAATCCCTGCCATGTACTGAGGAGGACCAAAAATCCGAAACAGGCTGCCTGCATGGGAGGTTGATGTGGTTGTGTAACATTTAAAGCTATAGGCTTACTATAAACCAGCGGTTCTGGATGTAAGCCTGGCTTTCAGGGGCATAGACAGATAATTTGCATATTCAGTAGTGGAACGTTGTGGGTAACCACAAATGTTTACTTATAGCTGAATTATTGCAAGTTTCGTTCTGTTTTAAGAAGACATATCACACCAAGCGTTGCTTTCTTAGTAGGAGGGATTTTCGGCCTCCTTTGGCCCCCTATACTTTCCTAGTGGTTTGGGTCACCCCGAGCTGCTTGAGAACTCAGTAGTAAATATTAATCCCTACTTAGCCTATTAGCTGCTAATAAACTAAAGCACACACCAACTATACATACAAAGCAATTTCCTGTCAACTTGACAGGTCGAATCGATAATATCCAGCATGTCCGATCTGCTCTCGATCAACATCAGGATCGCTTTTCAGATCAGTACTGCACAAAATCAATCCCGGTCTCAATCAGATATGACGAAATGATTTAAAGGAATACTGTAGCTGTAGCCCAGTATGGTTTATGCCTGCGCAGTACGCTCCTGGTGACATCAGCGGGAGCGAGGACACGGCAATGCAGGCGCAGTGGTTTTCAGACTTTAAAGTCTGAAATTCCAGAAGTGAACCGGAGGCGGGGCCGGAGCATCGGTGAGTGGCTGCGTGGGCACAGGATGTCTGCGGGGGACCATTAGAAGCCCCGGGTAAGTTCAACTCACTTTTCCTAACCCCCCCACAGTATTCCTTTAAACCATCGATCAGACATGCAAGAGGGCTGCAACCTTACAGAGGGGACAGCAGCAGCCTGGAGGAAAGGGGAACTTTGGCGCTGGAATGATTAGACTGCTAGAGGCTGAAAGAAGCCCCAGGTAAGTAAAGCTGTACTTTTTTTTCTTCGTCATCTCATTTATCCTTTAAGGTGTGTGCACACCTTTAAATGATTGCCGCTACAGTGACAGTTCAGGGCCCCTAATGTTGTACAGAAGCATCGCTAAGCTTTTGACTAGCTATGCACCTGTACAAACGTCTCAGGCACTTATATTGACCTGAAGAAGCGGGCCAAGACCCGTGAAACACATTGTCTATAGTACATTGATACATTTTTTTCATTTACCAATGGTTTGTCGTTCTGAGAAGGTAAGATATTACACTTCTCACCTATATAACCACCTGCAGTAGCATATCATAAATAGACAATGAATAGTGCACTCTATAGTGTACAAATAATGTGTATACATATAATCAGACTATCACATGAAAGTCCACCTATCATTGGATAGCAGTCCTAATCACCAAACAAAGTGCATCAATCTTCTAGTCCCATGGATACTGTGCTTGTGCTTCAAACTCTTTGATCTTCTGTGTATTCATTTACTCCATCAGACACAAAAATCAAAACGAAAGAAAAAACAAAACATAGCGTGACTAACGTAATTTTCACCACAAACACTTGTAGCTTCGTATTCTGTGTGATCCCACCACACCGACGAGAATCACAGCTCCTAACCCTTTATAGTGACCGCCTCATCATAGACAACATACACGTTTTATGGCAAGACAACACCTTCACTTTACTATCCTCCAAACCGCTGCTTCACACATAGGTACACTTGGGCCTCTCACCTGATCCTTACGCTGTCAAGGTTATAAGACAGCAGCAAGATCATTTGTTTTTAATCCAGGCTCCTGCACCTCCTCAGCTTTCCAGGCTTGATGCACTGCTAATACAGCAATCTCTTTCCACCACAACAGACCAGCCTAATAACTAAAGGCAATCTCCATAGTGTAAAACCTTCACTTTAATATACATTTTAAAAGTAGTGCACTCACATGTTCCACTTTCAAACAAGCATGTAAACTCCATATGTTGACAGCAGTCCACGTCCTTAGGCTCCGCCCAACGCGTTTCATACTACGTATTCATCAGGGGCTCCAAGTGCATCAAGCCTGGAAAGCTGAGGAGGTGCAGGAGCCTGGATTAAAAACAAATGCTGTTGCTGTCTTATAACCTTGACAGCGTAAGGATCAGGTGAGAGGCCAAGTGTACCTGTGTGTAAAGCAGCGTTTTGCTGGAGGATAGTGAAGTGAAGGTGTTGTCTATATGCTGTCTATGATGAGGCAGTCACTATAAAGGGTGAGGAGATGTGATTCTCAGTGTGGTGGGATCACACAGAATACAAACAGGGCTGTGGAGTCGGTACAAACATCTTCCGACTCCAACTCACACTCCTCAGTTTCTGAAACCACGACTCCGGGTACCCAAAATTGCTCAGACTCCGACTCCTTAGTCTAATACTTAACAGGGCCGTGGATTTTGTACAAAAATCATGCGACTCCGACTCCCGACTCCTCAGTTTATGAAACCACGAAAATTGTGGTGTGAAAATTACGTTACAGAGTCACGATAGGTTTTGTTTTTTCTTTCTTTTTATTTTGATGTCTGATGGAGTAAATTGATACACAGAAGATCAAAGAGTTTGAAGCACAACTGAATGAGAGCGCAGTAGCCATGGGACTGGTAGTGTAGTAGCATATCACCAAGGGCACATGCACCAGTGTTTTTTTATACAGTAGAGTGCATGTTAACCATAACTCTAGATTGTAAGCCTTTGGGCAGGGTCCTTTTGTGTCCTACCTGATCATGCAATATTGTCTGTAACCTAAATGAATGTCCAGAGCTGCGTAATATGTTGGCACTTTATAAATTCAATAAATAATAAAATAACTCTGGCAACTACCGGTAGGTCTTATTTAACATTATTCCAACAGATTTCATTGCACTGCTAATGCACTGATGTGAACATACCATTACAATATAATCTTATTGCATTCACCATGTGGTTATATTGTCAGTGTGAAAGTAGGCTCAAACGTGGCTAGAGGACTGTAGAGACCAAAAATATGTACATTTTGCTGCAATTTGTATGCAGCTTGAAACTGGGCAAACCTAAAGGCCCGTACACACGCTCAGCAAAACTGTGAGTGTCTCCCGACTTTAGTCCGTTTTAGACTGTTGGATGACAATCAGGTGCAGTGTTCTCCCTAGCCAGGAGGCATGAAAAAGTACCTGTGTGGGGCAAGATGAACGAATGCAGGGCCGATGCTTCTCTGCACAACTCTGCTTACAGCATAGGAGGAAGTGAGCTGATCACAGCCGGGTGCTCACCAAAACTAGCCGGGTGGTCCACCAAAAGAGCCTGAGGAGAACACTGAGGCGTGTGTACGCGCGCAAACGAATTGCCGAGCGACTGATAACAGACAATTATTGTGCCCGCTCCAACTGTCGGATCTATGTTGGCCTGCGGTTGTCTGATATTGTGCAGTTGATCCTTGTGTACAAGTCATTTGAGCGACTTGTACTCATTTTCAACGAGTAGTCAGTCATTGTGCTATCATGCACAGTATGTAAATGAGTTGGACGTTTATCCATCCGAACATGTGGACATACAGGTCGTGCGGGTGGTCGTTTGCACGTTGTGCGCGTGTTGAACGTGTGTATGTAGCTTGACACTGCAACAAAAGCATCCGATTGGTCCAATTCAAAGCCGGGTTTGAGCCAATTCAAATCAGAAGCAGCGTATTAGCCCAATTCTGGGCTACATGCAACCTTCAAACACAATTGGCAGCAATTTAGAAAATTGTCTAATTGTTCTTACTGATCACCTCTACACTTCTGTAAATCAGTCACGTGACTACCACCATCTCAAAACATTTGACCAGATTGCCATTTATTAAACCCCTAACTGAACCTTCACCCTGTGGAGACAAGCAAACAAAAACATCTCCTTGAGAGTTTAGACAGATACCTCTTCATAAAACACTAGATAAGAGCACACAGTGTCTGTACCCGTTTATCTGTTTCTCAAACGTTTACGGTGTTTGTCAAAATTTCTAAAGTAAGCCAAACAAAACTAGGTTTTAAGCCAACTGAAAAAAACTACACATATGCAAAGTAATCTCCTGTGCACGGAATACAAGTGCAGTCTGAACACCAATAAATTAGTCCAGTAGTGCTTTAATTGTATGAAATGTCCATACAGGTCACCAACAATTGACACAGTGTGTCCCTTTTATCCAGGTATATGCAAGAAAACAGTAACTTGACAAAGATGACCCATTGTGTCTCCAATACAATGGTTGGCGATTTGCATGGAAGTGTTTTTCATTCAATTAAAGCACACTGGACTACTGATTTGATTGGTGTGTGGATTAGTATAATTCTTAGGGATTGATGTAAACCAATGTGATTCCACATCCAGCAACCGCCAACAAAGGAAAGATGTGCAGTGGATTCTTCTACAATTGTGGGTGTGCAGTACAGGTGGGCATATTCCTTTGTGTGGCAAAGGTGTTTTAAATTTGCATTGTAAAGAAGGCTTTCTATGCCACAGCACAGAACACTAGCAATGCTGTTCCTTTCTGTTTAACAGCCCAGAAAGGTTTACTAATGGCCACCGGAGAGTGTTATAGGAGGTACTGGAAGAGCCCCCTGCTGATCCAGCAATTTACCTTCTCCCATGGTCTCAAATTTCCCACCTGACCTTCGTACCCCAACATACTCAGTGGGTACCTTAGTTGGTCCCTTGGAGCTGCTGTGGCCTCCCCTGTACCAGCTTACAATGAACTTTCACAACAGCTTTGATGCCGTGAGTATACTTCAAGATGAGTAAAGGCCCATACACGTCGGATTTCCGCGGACGTGTCGTTTGAACGTCCCATCATTCGCCCGCTAAATCTGGCGGGTGTACAGACTATCGTTCGCTTGATAAGAGTGAGTTTGAGCGATCCGCCCGGCGCCCAAACTCATTTATCAAGTGAACGATAGTCTGTACACGCCAGATTTAGCGGGCGAACGACGGAACGTTCAAACGACCCGTCGTTCGCGGAAATCCGACGTGTGTATGGGCCTTAAGGCAACAGTCGATAGGGTTGTCTGACAACTGCAAGCTCATCTGGGCGGAGCGACCCATCCACGTCACTTACTGGGGAGGCTGATTAGCAAGAGATTTTGCAACAAATCCAAATTCTCAAGCTGCCTTGAAACCTAGGACAGTAAACAGTGAGTAGATGCTAGAGCAGTGCAGCCAAGTATAAGTATGCTTTCCTTTTCAAGTGGAGCTCAACGATGTACACATGCACGCAACCAGAGTGAACCGGCCAGCAGAGTATAGAAACGCCTGATCCCTGCTTAGCCCAAGCAGAGGAAAGGGAAATCCGAGCGGGATACCGCCGCAGCTTTCTCCATTGGATGGGCATCATTAGAGGGATATTTTGACATGCTTTTTCCAATTTGTGATGCGTAAGTGGAAATGTAATATGTGCAGAAAGCAATCTGGCAAAGGTTTTAGGTTATGTGTCTTGGTTTTTATGTTTTATTGAAAGCCCGATTGGGAGGAATAAAATTCATTTAAAGAGACAAACAAAATTTTCATCCTTATTTCTTCTATCCTATAAGTTCCTATACCTGTTCTAATGTGCTCTGTCTTACTGCAGCCTTTCCTAGTAGCACAGTGGCTGTATTACCTCTGTTATGATCTAATCTCTCCTCTGTCAGGTCTGCCAGGCTGAGGCAGTCAAGCTGGAATGTGCTGTGCTGCTTGTGATTGGATAGAAGCTATACACACCCTCTCCAGGCCCCCTGCACACTCTGTATGACTCACACACTGAGCTCCTCTCAGCCTATCACTTGCTATGTTTCTTGTTTGTAAACACTGCATAAAAATGGCAATTACAAGCCAGGATTGCAGCAGGGAGTGGCAGAAACAGCACAGAGGGGCCCAGGAGAACATAGTGAATAGAATGGTATGCTTTTTATTGTAAGAATTTTAGAGTACAGATTCTCTTTAAAGGAAACCATCTAGAAAAAGGCTCGTTCTATACTCCTGATGACTGCACCACAAAATGCAAGTTCCACCTGCAGTTAGAGGTTGCTCCTATCTGGTGAGCAGTCACAGTGTGAGGAGGGGGTCGTGCACTCAGTGTGTTATCACCTGCACTTAATACACAGGGAGATTGTAGCGGAGGCAGTTCTAATTTTTTTTTTAAATATTACCCTATGTGGAGAAGCTTTCTATTTATCACAGAAACAGCTACATGTGATGCGAGATCCAAAGAGGATCCCCAACTTTCATTAAAGAGAATCTGTATTGTTAAAATTGCACAAAAGTAAACATACCAGTGCGTTAGGGGACATCTATTACCCTCTGTCACAATTTCGCCGCTCCTCGCCGCATTAAAAGTGGTTAAAAACTGTTTTAAAAAGTTTGTTTATAAACAAACAAAATGGCCACCAAAACAGGAAGTAGGTTGATGTACAGTATGTCCACACATAGAAAATACATTCATACACAAGCAGGCTGTATACACCCTTCCTTTTGAATCTCAAGAGATCATTTGTGTGTTTCTTTCCCCCTGCAGCTATCTTCCACTGAAGTGTCAGGCTGTTACTTCCTGCAGAGTGCAGACAGCTGTGCCTGTATGTAATTCCTCAGTATGTGAAAGCCCAGCCAGCTCAGAGGAGGATTTATCCAGCTTGTAAAAGATGAGAAGAGAGAAGCTTCCCTAATCTAAATAATACACAGGCAGTGTGCAGAGAGGGGCCTGGAGGGGGGAGATGCATCACAGAACCACAACACTGAAGAACTTGGCAGCCTTCCAGACACAGGCTGACAAGAGAGAGATAAGTTGATTTATTACAGAGATGGTGATAGTAGAACGTGCTGCAGTAAGCCAGAACACATTAGAATAGCTTTCTGAACTTGTAGGATGATAAAAAACAGGATGCAATTTTTGTTACGGAGTCTCTTTAAACGCATGACCTACCGTATTTTCTACCATAGTTGCATCATATATTCTGGATCATCGTCTATGGTAGAAAATACGGTAGGTCATGCGTTTAATGAAAGTTGGGGATTCTCCTCGGATCCCGCATCACATGTAGCTGTTTCTGTGATAAATAGAAAGCTTCTCCACATAGGGTAATATTTAAAGGGAACCAGAGATTAACGATTCACAGAAAATAAACATATCAGTTGATAGCTTGTAAAGAATAAATGCTCTACCTGATAATTTCGCCACTCTGGTGTGCCTTTTTGAGTGTTTTTTTTTTACCCATTATTGCTCCAGGAAATATCCAATATGGCCGCCTGCTCATACCTGTTCTGCTTCCGGGTTATGAGTTGTTCTGGATGTGCTGTCTAGCCTCTGAGACTATAGACAAGCAGGGCTGCTGCAGCCTTTCATCTGTCTGCTTTCAGCTATTATTCTGGTATGCTGTGTGGCTGCCTGTAGAAAGTGTCTCTCATAGAAATGAAACTGCATACAGTAGATAATGACAGGCTGCACACTGCACACAGATACACTGTTTCAGAGCTTCTTTCTCGGCAGCAGCAGCCCCTCCTATGTCAACAGCTCTGAGTAAGGAAATCTGATGCAGGAGGTGGCAGGCTTGGGCTTGAAAAGACTCCACAGAAGAGTGACTCAGCTATAATGATTCCAGGTCAAACCTCGACTGAATAGTCGGTGGATTCTTATCACAGTTGATAACAGATAGATTAGACTGAGAAGAATAAAACTAAAAGCATGGTAGGTGTTTACTGTCATGTTCCCACTGATAAATGTAATAAAATACATGAGGGTGCTTCGTCTCTGGTTCACTTTAAAAAAAAATTAGAACTGCCTCCGCTACAATCTCCCTGTGTATTAAGTGCAGGTGATAACACACTGAGTGCACAACCCCCTCCTCACACTGTGACTGCTCATCAGATAGGAGCAACCTCTAACTGCAGGTGGAACTTGCGCTTTGTGGTGCAGTCACCAGGAGTATAGAGCGAGGCTTTTTCTAGATGGTTTCCTTTAAAGAGAATCTGTACTCTAAAATTCTTACAATAAAAAGCATACCATTCTATTCCTTATGTTCTCCTGGGCCCCTCTGTGCTGTTTCTGCCACACTCTGTTGCAATCCTGGCTTGTAATTGCCAGTTTTAGGCAGTGTTTACAAACAAGAAACATGGCTGCTAACCTGCATGTGATAGGCTGAGAGAAGCTCAGTCTGTGACTCATACAGAGCCTGGAGGGGGCTTGGAGAGGGTATGTATAGCTTCTTCCTATCACAAGCAGAGCTGCACATTCCAGCCTGAGTGCCTGAGCCAACAAAGCAGTCAAAGGAAAGATTAGATTATATAAGAGATAATACAGAAACTGTGCAACTAAGAAAGGCTACAGTAAGACAAACCACATTAGAAGATGTATAGGAACTTATAGGAAAGAAGAATTAAGGCTGAAAATTTTGTTACAGAGTCTCTTTAACCTCCCTGGCGGTAAGCCCGTGCTGAGCACGGGCTATGCCGCCGGGAGGCACCGCTCAGGCCCCGCTGGGCCGATTTGCATAATTTTTTTTTTGCTACACGCAGCTAGCACTTTGCTAGCTGCGTGTAGCATCTGATCGCCGCCGCTACCCGCCGATCCGCCGCAATTCCTCTCGCCGCGGCCGCCCCCCCCCCCCCCCCCAGACCCCGTGCGCTGCCTGGCCAATCAGTGCCAGGCAGCGCTATGGGGCAGATCGGAGTCCCCTCTGACGTCACGACGTCGATGACGTCATCCCGCCCGTCGCCATGGCGACGGGGGAAGCCCTCCAGGAGATCCCGTTCTTTGAACGGGATCTCCTGATCTCCGATCGCCGGAGGCGATCGGAGGGGCTGGGGGGATGCCGCTGAGCAGCGGCTTTCATGTAGCGAGACTTTGTCTCGCTACATGAAAAAAAATAAATAAATAAAAAAAAAAAGATTTGCTGCCCCCTGGCGGATTTTTTGCAAACCGCCAGGGGGGTTAAAGGGCAAAAACCAGGTCGGAAAAAAAAAATACTAAACCTGGTGCATCCATGTTCCAGGGGCATCTTCTAGATGTTCTCCCCCATTTGCTGTCATCCTGTATTCACCTTCTGTCCGTCCAGGTGTCCCAGTAAGTGTCCTACCGTCCCCATTCTACCCCCAGTGTGTGTCTGCAACACCCCCGCCTGGTGTAAAGCTGTGCAGCGCTCATCTTACCTAATCCAGCTTCTGCGGGGATCAGAGACCTCTCTTCAAAGTGCATCTTATAGTCTCCCCCCCCCCCCCCCCCCCCCAGACATACTTTAAAACCTAGCAATTACTCACACGATCAAGGACCCGCATGTAATGCTAGGTGCACACTGAGATTTTCTGGCAGATTTACTGTGAGATCGATTATTTCCTACATGTCCGATCTGATTTAAGATAGATTTCCGAACATTTTCTGTTCACTTTAATACGAAATCGATCGGAAAATGCTCGGTAATCGATCTTAAATAAGATTGGACATGTTGGAAATAATCGATCTGACAGTAAATCTGCCAGAAAATCTCATAGTGTGTACCGAGCATTAGGCCGCTGAACAAAAGGCCCACATTACCTTTGAAATGGCATTTCTACCACAGAACCCATTGGACAAAAACCATACATTGTATACGTTACGCCTTTTCTCGTGTTGAAGTGATACTCCAAATGCACACAAGGCGGTGCAACGTCCCAAAACAAGTGCAAAGCTGAAACAGCAGCCATCACTGAACACTATAGGATGATCATTTCAGAAAACCGCAAAAGTGTAAACATGAACCTAACAACATTGTGTTTCAGAGGCAAACCTAAGTTTGATTTACTGCCAATACAAATAATTAAAAAAAAATGCATTTTCGACTGCCACATTGTGAACAGCTAAGGGCCTGAACACACTGCAGCACTTGCACCGCGTTTTTTTAAATCGCATGCGATTTATAAATCGCAAAGCCTTCATGAGAATAGAAAAATAGTATCGTACCAGTGTGTACAGGTCTTCACGATTTTTGTGAATTTTCAAAAAGACCTCGCGATAAAAAAAAAAATGCATGCGATTTAAAAAGCACAGTAGTGTGTACAGGCCCTAATGCCCTGTTCACACTTACGGTTTTAAAACGCCGGCAATTTGTGCGGTAGTGATTTTTCTGCGATTTAACGCGGGGAAAAAAAAAAAATCACTGAACAGTGCGGCGATTTTTCGCCTGGAAATCGCCTGAAAATGGTGCAGGTTACGAGTTTGCCGTTTTTGGGCGATTTGTGCAAATCGCCCAAATGAGAACAGGCCCATAGACTTTTATTACCCTAGCGCTTTATATAGCGCTAGCGTTTGAGCGTTTTCCCGAAATCGCGGCAAAATGCTCTAGTGTGAATGGGGCCTAACAGTGCCACAGCATAGTTGCATAGAAAAATGGCATAAAAGACACAGGGGAAATATGCACAAAAAGTGCAAAAAAAAATAATCAGATGTCCTTGTGTTATGAAACAAGAAAAAAAAAACCCTACCTGAATGCTAAATACCTGCATGACCTCTGCAGTTTTCCTTGCACCTCCTTCAACCACTTCCTGCTAAACGGACGTTCATAAACGTCCTATTTGTGCCCCATTAGTGCAAATAGCCAAAGTGCACCTGCATGCGTATTTAAATACTTCAGCCTATATAGTAGTTAATAAATAGGACCGATAGCATCCTTTGAAGAGTGAAACAAAAATGTGCATAATGAAATGTGTGCATTTCAACACTAGCTCAAAATAAAATTGGAGTTCAACTTGTTAAACCATAGAACAGATCAGAGCAAGGAAACAATCCTTAATCTGAAAACAAAAGGATATCGAAAGTCAGATATAGTGTAGTAAGTACTGGTAATGAATAATTCGATGAAAAAAGTGCAGTTATACTCACAAGACAGGGTCACCTCTCAGGCAACCACTGTGAAAGCAGGTGGGGAGATTAGACCTGTCCCCACTCAGGATTAATTAGTCGCTCTCAGATAGGAAAAAGGGGGTTCCATACAATCCTTAAGGTGGCCATACACTGGTCGATTTGCCATCAGATTCGACCAACAGATAGATCCCTCTCTGATCGAATCTGATCAGAGAGGGATCGTATGGCTACCTTTACAGCAAACAGATTGTGAACCGATTTCAGCCTGAAACCGTTCACAATCTGTTGTGGTGGTACTGCTGCTGCTGCCCCCGCCCGCCCGCATACATTACCTGCTCCGCCGGCGTGACTGCAGTCTCCCGGTCACCGCTGCTCTGTCTGCGCTCTGGTCTCCAGATCCGGCATGCCTCACTTCTTCTAGCCCGGCAGGAAGTTTAAACAGTAGAGGGCGCTCTACTGTTTAAACTTCCTGCCAGGCTAGAAGAAGTGAGGCATGCCGGACCTGGAGACCAGAGCGCAGACGGAGCAGCGGTGACCGGGAGACTGCAGTCGCGCCGGCGGAGCAGGTAATGTATGCGGGCTCTATTGAGTCGGTCGTCGGGCACTCGAACGCCGCTAGCGATGCGCTCTTTACCCGCGGGCGATCGACGGTTATTTTCCGCACGGCACGATCGACGGGATCGGACGAAATGGATCGAAATTCGGCGTGTAGCGTGAACGATTGGCAGCAGATTCGATCCCAGTGATCGAATCTGCTGTCGTAACGGGCGCAAATCGGGCCAGTGTATGGCCTGCTTTAATCTTAGCATCTGCTCCAGTTTTGCCACAATTTCCTACTTAGAGTTCAGAGTAAAAGAATTTCAGGTACGGTAATAGCCGCTACAGGAAGCCGCTCTCCTGCTTCTGCCTCTTCACAGCAACCGGGGGATACACTGTGAAAGAAGACGACGGGCATGGAGTAGAGAGGCCGATCGGGCAATATAAAAGAGGAAGCGGTTGCCAGCTAAGGTAACACTAGCGGTGGCCGCAGGAAGGGGGTTTGGGTGGGAGGACAGACAGGCGGAACGGTTGCAAACGGGAATTGGGGACCCCTGTATTAGACTATTCACACAAGCAAGTTTCACGTTGTTGGAGTTAAGGGCCTTAATGAACTTTGTTTCTTCAGGTAAAGTCAGCAAAGTGCAGTCACAAACATTGGGGAGGAGTAGTGTTCTTACTACAGCACTGTCAAAACCTGGATAGCTTGTTATAAAAAAGGTTATTTAACTGTTTAAGATGCGCATCGCAATGGTCACTACCGCCCCCAAATTGTGCCAAATTGAACAACCTGGGTTTACAATTGTTCCACCATCAATCCTACTGCCCTGACCTGGCCCCTTTGGACTATTCTGATCACAAAGTTTAAAGAAACCCCTGAACTGGCAATGCTTTGAGGCCAATTCTAACTGGCTAGTTTCTAGTTTTAAGCCCAATCATGTGAATGGTGTAGAAAAGCTGTAACCACCCTGCAGTCTCGGGGTGGGGTTAAAGTGTACCAGAGACAAACATTAAAATATTTATACATGCCTGGGGCTTCCTCCGGTCCCCTCCGCACAGATTGCTCCCACGCAGTCTTTCCTCCGCCTCCTTGTCCTGTTACAAGCCCCGTAAGTTGGGCCAGTCGGTGCATTTGCAGTGCAGCTGCGAGAGCCCCGTCTTGCCCCTGTGCAGAGCGCTCCCGGCCACAGGAGCGTGGCCAAGCCGCGCATGTGCATTGTGTCCCTGTACTATCAGGGCTTGTAACTGGAGAACCAAAGAACAGAGGAAGACGGCGTGGGAGTGATCTGTGTGGAAGGGGCTGGAGGATGCCCAAAGTATGTATAAATCTTAATGTGAGGAGGAGGAAGGAGAGAAGGAAAAAAAAAAAAAAAAGCTCATTTTATTCCATTAAAACGTAAAAAAAAATTCCTATAGAAATGAATCATCAACACAACACCTTATATTACAATCAAATCCATACCTGTGTCACCAGGTTCAGAGCGCGACATTTCAGCATACACCCTTTTTCAAGTTACCTGGTTTTATTTTATTACAAGTTGAAAAGTTCCCACAGCTATTTCTCATACTAGCGCATTGCTAAAATTCCAAGACCATGCACATGGAATAACCTGAAATTTTACAAATCAAATTTTTCGATAGCAGCAAAACATAGAACTTCTACACTAGGAAACCACTGGTATAAAGGCCGTACAAAGGACCAGCAGAAGTAAATAAATAGATTAAAGCAATACAATGCAGCGCATGTTCAGCTTCCAGCAAAAATTAAAAGTTCACAACAGTAAAGTGAAGTATTCACTCTATAACAATAAAAAGTGGATAAGAGCATTCCGCGATGTGTAGAATAAATCACAGATTGATAACACAAAAACACAAATTGCCATCAATCACACTAATGCCAATAATTTATAACCGATGAAAATGTGACAGCTCCTCGGACCTGATCCCTTGGGTGACATCGCTCAGCCAGCAGTCACGTCAGCTGTGTAGCTGGTAACGCGTACTATCGCTTCGCGGCAGGCGGGGCGAGGGATAACGGAGCAACGCACACCTGACATCACACGGCAGAGCGGTGTCTTCAAACAAGTTAACAGGCGAATGGGTGAGTAGATCAGCCGGGCGGATGCTTGGGGGATGGGATTTGGCAGCCGTCGTGCTACACACGCTTGGAGGCCAAAGAGGTTGCTGTAAACCCATGCGCATGGTGAACATGCACTAGTGGATTGAATGTGCCTCTTCCTAAGCATACTCCATGCGAACAGCAGCCATGTAAATATTTACCTTCCAGGCTCCAGCACAGGCGCAGTAGCAGCTCTCAACTCTGAGTCAGGTGGAAATAGCTGATCCCAGTCGGGTCCGACTTGCGCCTGTGCAGTGGGATTAGCCCTTTCTGCCTGACTCCAAGCAGAGAGCCGCTACTGCGCCTGTGCTGGAGTCTGGAAGGTAAATAGTGCAGGCGCTACTGCTCTTGCACCACAGCCGACAATTTGTCAGGCTGTGGCTTACGTGGGGCACGGCAAGACCACGGTGGAACGGAGGATAGGGGAAGCGGCATTAGGATCCAGAAGCTCCCCCCTCTTGGAGGTAAGTACCCCCCAGGGGCACTTTAAGTTACAGAGTCTCTTTAAAATCAGAGATACATTATGTATATGCAGGAATCTTATCTATAATAAACATCTCTGCTGAAGCCCTATGGAGTAGTCGTGTCACTAGCAGTGATGGTCTATGACAGGGGCCCCCAAACAGTTTGGATCGAGGGCCGGGTCAATATACTTCAAACTGCTGGGGGGCCGGAGTATACAAAAAATTATGTAGAAGTCTTTACGGGCCAGACAGTGAAGCATACCCAGGTGACAACCTGCAGTCTAATTGGACAGCAGTGTCACCTGATGTGGAATCTGATTGGAAACCAGCGAATGAATGCTTTCTGGCTTCCATGTGGATGTGTGGTGCCAGCACTGCTATTCTATATGCAAACCACTAATATTTAAATATGCAGCTGACCGCATCTATAAGTAATACATTGTGTGTGTGGAGAGCCAGTAAAAACGCCTCAGGGGGCCACATTCGGCCAGCGGGCCTTAGTTCGAGGACCACTGGTCTAGGAGATGCAAATAATTCTGTGCTGATGCAGGTGAATGCAAAGTTATGCAGCTTAAAAAAAGGACCAATCAAATTTCACCTTTGCAAGAGTTGGTCCTGTATGTAAGCAAATGCATCAAAAATGTGCATATTTCCTAAATCAATAAAGAATTATTTGCATCTCATTGACCTTCTCTAGTTACATCCAGCTGAGCTGTTATGCAAACCGACATTCATAATTTTAATATGAATTTTAGTACATTACAAAAGAGTAGACTCCTCTAATTTACGTATAGAACTCTTGCTGTTGGTAAGTATGGTGAAGGACAACTGAAGTGAGAAGGATATGGAGGCTGCCATATTTAGTTCCTTTTAAAGAATACCAGTTCCCTGGCTATCCTGCTGATCTATTTGGCTGCAGTAGTGACTGAATCCTACCAGGAACAAGTATACACCTAATCTTGTCAGATGTGACCCGCATATGCTTGGCTAAAGGTATTAGATGCGGAAGATCAGCAGGATAGCCAAGTGGCATTGCGTTAAAGTGAATTGGAACCGCATTTAAAAAAAATTAGACAGATACTTACCCAAGGAGAGGGAACACTCTGGGTCCTATAGAGCCTTCCCCCTCCTCTCCTGGTCCCCTCGTTCCAGTGCAGGCTCGCCCGGTAGCAGTGTTTGACTAAATTAGTCAAATACTGCTTTACCCGGCTGAAGGAGGCTTCAGAAGTCTTCAGGGAGCCCGAGTGCTCCTGAAGAAGGGCGGCCCTGTACTGCGCCTGCGCAAGCACGCTCTCTTGCACGCTCACGCCTGTGCAGTATGGAGCCGCACGTCTTAAGGAGGACACGGCTCCCGAAGACTTCCAAATACCCTTTCGGTGGGGGACTGAAATGGGGGAAGCCAGCACAGGATAGAGGGCACAGAGAGAGGAGACGGAAGGCTCTATATGACCCGGAGCCTTCCCTCTCAAGTATTTGCTTCATTTTTTTTTTTTTTAAATGTGGTTCCCATTCACTTTAAAAGAAAATTAATATGGCAGCCTCCATATCACTCACCCTTCAGTTGTCTTTCAACACACTTTCGATCAACTAGATTACTATATGCCAATTAGAAGAGTCAAGAGTTGAGGAGTGATTTGGAGTCGTCATAAAATGAGGAGTTGGAAGATTTTTGTACTGACTCCACAACCCTGGCCAGGATGACCATATGCTGTCAAATTTGACAGAAGTACCCCTGTATTCATAAAGGAGTCTGTGGTATGGGAGAATGGGATTTACAGAGCACACAGTCTCTACAGGTAGGAGTAATGTGACATATCCAAAATGTAGTCGGTTTTCCTAGACAGGTGCAAGGATTGTAGTAGAAAGGCTGTAGTTTGCCTTTGACTTGATCAGGCAGTGTTCAGGACTGAGCAGCACAGGGGGTTTCTGTAACATTATGCAGGAACGTAGGATCATACAACCAATAGGCTTTTATAGAAGGGCATTCCTACATCATAGGCTAGAACAATGGTGGGAAAACTACGGCCCGCATGGCCATTTCATCTGGCCTGCCAATGCAGGGTTGGATGGTGTGTCCCTCCCAGGAGGTCAGCTGGCTTGTGGCGCCTAATAGATGGCATGCCAGTTCACCAGCCCGCAGTAGTCTGTGGGTTCAGACAGGCAGAGCAAGAGCTACAGGAAACCGGCGTCTGAAGCCCTGCACTGGAGACTATTTTTGTCTCCAGTACAGGGCTTTGGGCGCCATTTTCCCGTAGCCCTGCTCTGCTTGTCAGCATTGGGAGTTTCAGCACAGATGATCAGGGAGCTATTTTGGAGGCCTGGCGAGGAGTCTTCTGCCAGGTAAATGCTTTTTCATAACAGGTGCACCACTAGCACCAGGGCTATTAAGGGGCACATAAACAAGGAGCCCTGCCTACGTGTATTTTCTAGTGAACTGCATTATCGGTATTTTCTAGGGAAATGCTGCACCATGATGTGCATTTTCTGGGGAAACACTGCGCCATTACGTGTATTGTCTGGTGAAATGCTGCTGCATTAATTGTCTTGCCATCTGTGGGTTGTCTGCCTGCAGTCCCTGGGCCTTTGTAGTTTGTGGGTGGGGGAACATTGTCCAATTACCTTTAGGGTCACTTTGCCTGTGTGTTGGGAGAAAACTTTGGCCCACTGAGTTTGCGTTACACTGTCACATTAGTTAACTCTGGCAACATCCTATCATGGCCACAAACTTGAGAGCCCAATGTGGTCCTCGAGTCAAAACTTTGCCCAAACCTTGGATAGAATGATCCCATACAGAGAGAGCACATGATACACAGGACCAGCGATGGGCTCACGAGTAATCAAGAGTGCTTACTCGTGATTCAAATGAGCCTTAACGCAACTGAGGGGCTGGATTACAAGGGGTTAGTTACCCATGATTCTGCTGCCCTGCTTTCCAATAAGCTTGCACGCATCCTATTGGCCGCGTTGCAAGCTTCGCCACGGCGCACTTCCTCCTTCAAGTCGGAAGGAGGAAGTGCACCGTGGTGAGGCTTGCAATGCGAACAATCGGACACGCGCAAGCTGATTGGAACGCAAGGCGGACAGCAGAATCATGGGTAACTATCCCCTTGTAATCCAGCCGCTCAGCTGTAGCAGTTGAGGCTCATTTGAATCACAAGTAAGCACCCGTGATTACTCATGACCCCATTGCTGCATAGGACAGACTTCAGGCTATACTTTAAGGGTGAGCGGCCACCTCAGATGATAATTAGGTGCATGTACAGCGGCCCCTAGCCCGCGACGTGGCAAGCAATTTGACCGGCAGATCTACTCAGCCCCCCCCCCCCAATTCCATTGTTCACGATGTTCCCCCACTAGCCGCACACTGTCATGCATGCACCGCAACACAGCACATCATCAGCAACATAGCTGACATGTGTGTGCATCAAGTACTGATCCCCGACAGGCTATATCAATCAGATGTGTATGTACAGTCCTGGCCAAAAGTTTTGACACTGTCAAAAATATTAGTTTTCACAAAGTTTGCTGCTAAACTGCTTTTAGATCTTTGTTTCCGTTGTTTATGTGATGTACTGAAATATAATTATAAGCACTTCATATGTTTCAAAGGCTTTTATTGATAATTACATGAGATTTATGAACAGTCAGTATTTGTCCTTTTTCAGGACCTCTACAATTCGACTGGGCATGCTCTCAATCAACTTCTGGGCCAAATCCTGACTGATAGCAACCCATTCTTTCATTATCACTTCTCAGAATTAGTTTTTTGTTTGTCCACCCGCCTCTTGAGGAATGACCACAAGTTCTCAATGGGATTAACATGTGGGGAGTTTCCAGGCCATGGACCCAAAATTTCAACGTTTTGGTCCCCGAGCCACTTCGTTATCACTTGCCTTATGACACAGTGCTCCATCGTGCTGGAAAATGCATTCTTCAAACTGTTGGATTGTTGGAAGAAGTTGCTGTTGGAGGGTGTCTTGGTACCATTCTTTATTCATGGCTGTGCTTTTTGGCAAAATTGTGAGTGAGCCCACTCTCTTGGATGAGAAGCAACCCCACACATACATGGTCTCAGGATGCTTTACTGTTGGCATGACACACAGGACTGATGGTGGCGCTCACCTTTTCTTCTCCTGACAAGCCTTTTTCCAAATTCCCCAAAGAATCGGAAAAGGGCTTCATCGGAGAATATGACTTTTCCCCAGTCCTCAGCAGTTCATTCACCATACTTTCTGCAGAAGATCAATCTGTCCCTGATGTTTTTTTGGGAGAGAAGTGGCTTCTTTGCTGCCCTTCTTGACACCAGGCCATCTTCCAAAAGTCTTCACCTCACTGTGCATGCAGATGCGCTCACACCAGCCTGCTGCCATTCCTGAGCAACCTCTGCACTGTTTGCACTCCGATCCCACAGGTGAATCCTCTTTGGGAGACGATCCTGGCGCTTGCTGGACTTTTTAATAGTTTTGTAACATTGGGTGGAATCTATAAGTGCATGGCCAGCTTTTGGGCGTGTTCACACTGGAGGCATTTTCTGTCTTTCAAGCGCAGGCTGTTTTTAAAATCGATCCCAAAACGCTTGTGCAATGAATGTTTATGAGAGGATTCATATAAGCGCGGTTCGTGCTTTGTGCGTTCAGCATAGCGGTGCTTGGACCATTTTTGGGGCAATTTTGCTAGAATGGAAGGTATAGGAAAAGCGTTAAACGCTCACAAAATTGCTTTGTGAGGTGATTGCGTTTAAAAGAATAAATGCATTGTATTATTTTCCGGGTGAAAGAGTTCACTTCCTGACTTGCGTCGGAGTGAATAAAAAACAAACAAACAAAAAAAAGCTAGGGAAAAGCGCTTAGAAAAGCACTTTTCACAAAAACGGAACACCCCCCCGGGAATCGGAAAAAAAAAAAAAAAAAAAAAAAAAAAAAAAAAACACGACAAAAACACCCCCAACGGAACGCAATGTGAACGAGAGCCCTTAGAGGGATTAAAAAAAACTGTTTTAAAGAGCCTCTGAAGCCTCTTAAAATTCAGCTTTTTATTGAAAAAAAATCTAACGTTATTGCCCTAACTAAAACGCCGAATCCCTGCGGCTGAACTAACCCCCCCCCCCCCCCCCAACTCCCCTCGCAAATTCCACAACTTTCTTGGTCGTGGATTTTGCTGCAGCTCAGCCTCCATGCGCATCAATCAGGGGGTATCTCCGCCTCTCCCCCGCCCCTGTCAGTGAATGAAGACTGAAAGGGGCGGGCGTAGGCGGAGATACGCGCTGATAGACGTGTGTAGAGGCAGAGCTGCAGCCAAAACCTCTGCCTCTCACGGAAGTGCTCCCAGCAATGTGCCCTGGGGAGTTTGGGGGGAATTTCGTTAGTGCTCAGTCGCTGGGATGTGGAGTTTTAGTTAGGGCAATAATGTTAGAGATTTTTTGCAATAAAAAGCTGAATTTTATGAGACTTCAGAGTCTCTACTTGCTGACTGCTCCATGCCGATTGGCTGAAGGCTATCACAGCCGATCGCGCTGATAGGCTGGCCAGGGGAGGGAGGGAGAAATTAAATGAAAATGCTGAATTTTATTAGAAAAATACAAATATTTGGCAAAAAACAAAAACAACAAAAAAAAAAACACTTAAACACAGGGGGAGCAATCAGACCCCACCAACACAGAAAGCTCTGTTGGTGGGGAGAAAATCTTGTGTGCCGAGTAGTAGGACCCTGCAGTTTGGCCTTAAAGCTGCAGTGGCCAATTTCAAGAAAAAGGGCCTGGTCTCTGGGGGGGGGGGGGGGGGGGGGGGGGGGGGGGGTTAGCACTGCAATCCTCAACTGGTTAAAGTGGAACTGATCTCTTGCACAGAACAGACGGAAGACAGAGAAATGCACCCTGTATGTATTTAGAGAGTTTAGCCTGTCTAATTCCCGTCCATCTGTGACTTATCACAAGTTGTAATGTAATCTGATCTCTCCCGTGTCACATGACTGAAACAGCAGATAACCTCATTTGAAAGCACAGGCAGTTTTAAAGAGGAACTGTAACGACAAAACGGCCCCTGGGGGGTACTCACCTCGGGTGGGGGAAGCCTCAGGATCCTAATGAGGCTTCCCACGCCGTTCTGCGTCCCTCGGGGGTCTCGCTGTAGCCCTCCGTACAGCCGTGACGCAATATTTACCTTCCTGGCTCCTGCGCAGGCGCTCTGATGCCTCTCGGCGCCGAAGTAGGCGGAAATACCCGATCACCGTCGGGTCTGCTCTACTGCGCAGGCGCAAGTTTCCGGCGCCTGCGCAGTAGAGCGGACCCGACGGAGATCGGGTATTTCCGTCTATTTCCGTGCAGAAAGTCGCCACAGCGCCCCCGCTGGAGCCAGCAAAGGTAAATATTGAACTGACAGTCGGCACAGTCACCGGCTGTTCGGAGGGCTGCGGCGAGACCCCCGTGGGACAGAGGACTGCGTGGGAAGCCTCATTAGGATCCGGAGGCTTCCCCCACCCGAGGTGAGTACCCCCCAGGGGATCTTTTTAATGTTACAGAGTCTCTTTAAAGGGGAACTTCAGCCTAAACAAACATACTGTCATTAAGTTACATTAGTTATGTTAATTAGAATAGATAGGCAATATAATCTCTTACCCGCCCCATTTTAAAAGAACAGGCAAATGTTTGTGATTCATGGGGGCTGCCATCTTTGTCATGGGGGCAGTCATCTTTTTGGTTGAAAGGAGGTGACAAGGAGCAGGAGACAGTTCCAACTGTCCTGTGTCCTGGCCACCCCTCCCAGCTGCACACGCTAGGCTTCAAATGTCAAAGTGTAAATAAATAAATAAATAAATGCACCAAAACAGCAGAACGAGAACAACATCAGAAATCCCATCATGCTTTGCACAGCATTAGGGGAAAAATGCCCGGGCAGTTTTTTCCTGTGCAGCTAAAAATGAGGCTTGTATAAGAGAAAAAAAGTGCTGATGCTGTGAAACAGTTAAACACCAGGCCTTTCCAGTGCTGCTAAGTCAATTTTTAGTCTGGAGGTTCACTTTAAACAAGATTTCGGCTTCCATGAATCAGGAAGTAGATACAACAGATTTATTGCAGGATTTGTATCAGCTGTAACAAAATGTTTTTTTGTTAAAAGGTTATTATGCTGTTGCCTATCTTCTAGAGCAAAGAGGAGGTTCTGAATTCAAGTCCGCTTTAAATAGCAGGCACTTAGACTTATTAAGATGCCGCAAATGTGAACAATGTATTCCTTGAATTGTTCTTTGTTCTATCAGATCAGCTGTAGAAAGCCTCTGCAAACTTCCTCATCTATCTAAACAGTTTTCCATAAACACAGAAGAGCCTAATTATTTCACCAAAAACAATTAAAAATTAGTTTAATGATGTGCTTACACAGGCTTTAGTACACAGGTAAAGTCATCTGTGTAAAAATCACAACCGTCTGGGGAATAAAGAGAATGGAAAAAAAGGTTTAGTTGTGTGTAACCTAACAACTGATGTCACCCGTCGATGACTGGAATCAGATCCCCTTGGGTGAGATCGCTGGGCCGGCCTATAAAGACGAGTGTCAGCTGTGTAGGTGACAACACGCTCTGCTGCTATGCGAGTGGACAGAGGGACAATGGAGCGGCGAGTGCGGAACGCCACCCAGAGGGACAATGGAGCGGCGAGTGTGGAACGCCACCCCAGAGGAGCCGCGTCTTCAAAGAAGTCAGCCACCACTCAGCCAAGTTGATCCGCTGGGTGGATTGCTTGCCAAGCGGCCGTCGCCTCTGTACACACGCCTATTGGCTGATGCGGTAGTTATCGGCTGCCTTGGCTGATGTTAGCCAGGCGTGAGTATGAGGCTTGAGGCTCAGTTCTCATCTGTAGCTGGATCACAGGTAGTGTCCGCTGTGGGCCGGCTGCAGCCCGGGGCAGATGAATTACCCCCATAGGCTATATGTGGAAACATATCCGCCTGCCCAGGATTATGCGGGTGCACAGAAGTTCTCCACTTATCACTAAACTGATGGTGAATGGCTCCAGTTTTATATATAGGAGCCGCTCACACTTGTTAGCCTGTCAGATCTATTGGATCCGTTACGGTAAGCGGACTGCACTTCCGTGTAGTCCGAGATAATATGGAAGAGCAGATGCCTTCCGTCATTTGAAATCGGCGCCGGTAGACTAGGGCGCAGGATACAGCGGTAAATGGCTGATCCTGCTTCTGCACAAGCCCGGGCCATTTTAATTACTATTCCCTCTCCAGGCCGCCATGGATAGTACGGGAATGAAATAATTCGGCTTCCAGCGATTGCTGGAGGCCGAATAATTGTGTTTTTTAAGCAACTTCGGCTCAGTCTTCTGACGGAGCCGACGTTACTCACTGAGCGCCGCTATAGACTGATTCCCATTACAGTCTATGCAGCGCTGGCTGCGCCCAAACCTAGCATCGCTGAAAAGCACTGCTCCGACAAAGCCTATGGAGGTAACATC
Source organism: Hyperolius riggenbachi (assembly GCF_040937935.1). Classification (NCBI taxonomy): domain Eukaryota; kingdom Metazoa; phylum Chordata; class Amphibia; order Anura; family Hyperoliidae; genus Hyperolius; species Hyperolius riggenbachi. The sequence continues at coordinate 482,880,505 of NC_090648.1, read as the reverse complement.
TGCCCAGGCACACCACAGAAGCGGACAGTACACTGCCCGTATGTGATCTGGCACAAGTGGGAACTGAGCCCAATTCCCCTTTAAAAAAAGCAAGCCCGATGTGGCCAAAATAATTTACCTAAGCAGAGGGAAACTTCTGCATCCTCCAGAAAAAGTCCCGCATCCTCTTTGACCCCTGCACGGCAGAGATTGCAGCCACGAAAACATATCTAACAAGCTCTTGTTGGATATGATCCAAGAGTCCCTGCGTGGCAACAGTGGTGTGAAGGAGGACATGGCAAGCATCTGAAAAATCAAAAGGCTTTCCTTTGCCTAGGTAAGTATCTAACTTTTTCCCTGCTTATAACCCCTTTTACATGAGAAATCTATTCCTTTTCACAAACGGATCATCAGGGGGCTCTGTATGGCTGATATTGTGGTGAAACCCCTCCCACAGGAAACTGAGGACCATGATCCTGGCAGTTTCCCGCCTGTGAACCTCATTGCATTGTGGGCAATAGCCGTTTCCACCTGTTTCCAACTGCCAATAAAGCAAACAGCGTCTCCTTCCTCTGACATCACCTGCCAGCAGTAAAAATGTCACCATGTGATAAATGTCAAAATGTAAATCAGGGAAAAGAAAGATTTTACTACGGCAAACACTGACTAAATCATTTATACATAATTATTGTAAAAATGAAGCACTTTTTTATTACGTTATTTTCAGTGGAGTCCCTCTTTAAGCCCTGCACACATGTATGAGGTACGACACCCAGAAGGGATCCTTTGCCTGCAAGCTGACGACGTGTTCTGTTGCTATGCGGGGATGGGAGGAGGGCTGATGTAGCGAGACGTGAGTGATGTCACCTCGCGGGCATGGAGAGTGGGAAGAACAATGACCTTGGTTGAATTAATCTGTTAATCGCTGGTCAAGGCATTGGGAAGCATCAGAGGCCACTGTACACATGGTGGGATCAGCCGCATTTCATCTAGTGCAGGGATGTCAAACTCAAATACAAAGTGGGCCGAAATTGAGTTTTGGACCAAGTCGCAGGCTGACCTTAAAGCGGATCGGAAATGAAAAACTAACTATAACAAGTAACTTGTCTACATATCTTATCTAAAGTTTAGATAGTTTACACAGCATATCTAGCTGAAAACAGCTGCAATAGATTATGATTATTCATTCCTGTGATACAATGATGGCAGCCATGTTCTGTGTGTCACAGGCTGAGGGCTGGAGATGCTATCAGCTTGCCTGTGTGTAAATTCAGTCGCAATGAGTAAAAGTTTATTTTGGATCCACTTTAATATCTAGTGGCCACCTCTCGCCCTTATAAGCTCCCCTCCATTCCCTATACAGTCCCCTGATGGTTAGTGGTCTTACCTCCCCTATACAGTTTCCTAGTGTCTAGTGGCCCCCTCCTTCCCCTATACAGTTCCCTGGTATCTAGTGCTATCGACCTCCACATATGGCTCCCCTGGAGATCTAGGGATTACCCTCCAATATAGCTTCTCTGGTGGTCCTAAGTGGGCCAAACATAATGCAAAGAGGAGAATCCTCCTGAGGGCCAGATCTGTCGGCTCCGAGGGCCAGATCTGTTTTACATGCATGATCTAGTGTGTACGAGGCTTACAACCACTTTCAAACAGAAGGCTGAAGGGGAGAATTCACTGTCCATCAGCTGCTCTCATGCACCGGTCAGGCACTTGCTAGTGCTGATGACAAGCGTGGTGTTGCAGATGAATGGCGACATTCATATGGAACTACAGCTGAAGGGGGCTTGTGGATGGCAGCTGTGAAGCTGAACAACCCCACAATTCAGCCACCTGTCTGATATGCTGTACATTTTAAGTTGATGCAAATTGTGTTAATTTTATGCACATTTAGGTAGTTGTGAATTGGGTCAATCAAAATGCAGCAGCTGGCAATTTCAATCTGCCACCATGGGAGGCCTCCTGAATACAGAAGGCTCCGTACTCTTGTGTGCTCAAGAAGTTCTGAGTGCGCCCATCTTTGGGAGCACTCTGGCTCCTGAAGCCTTCCGTGGCGGCACAGAGCAGCAGTGTTCTCCCCAGGCTTTTCTATCCAAGTGCTCCGCCCGGCTATATTTGGTAAGCACCCAGTTGTCAGCTCGGCCGCTCATGCGTTGCGCCGACCCATCGTTTCTGCGTGCGCCCCACCCGGCTACTTTTTCATGCCACCCAGCTAGGAAAATTCTCTGGTGAGAACTCTGGAGCAGTATTCGACCCATTAGTCGAATACTGCTAACAGGTGTATGGAGCTGGAACGAGGGGACCATGAGAGGAACACGAAGGTTATTTAGGACCCAGAACCTTCCCTTTTCATAGCAGAGTGTCTTCCTTGCTTTAAAGAGAACCACCTGAAGATATCCGATAAGAGCTTGTCATATGTTCTCGCGGCTGTGCTCCTCCCCATATACGAGTGCAGCCTCACTGCATTAGAACATGTGAGCACAGCTGTGCCTGTGCAGTAAACCAAGACCCATTCAAGCACAAAGAGGAGTGTGGCAGGGTCTGTCAGAGTCCTGGGCAGCTATGGTGGGAGGACTTCCCATAGTATGCAACTTATTGGTTTAAAACCAATGTGGGGGTGTGTGTGTCCGGTCTCCCTATTCAGAGCCAGCATTAGAAACTCTTCAGAAAGCATACGGTAGCTACATCTCACTCCAGCTTACACCCTTGCATCTACCTGGAAGCTTCTGAACTGCTCCCTTTAGAGGGGTTGTCAATCAATCTATGCTGCCCCATAATATACTTACCCGGGCTTCCTCCAGTCCCTTACAACCAACATGTCCCGCACAGCATCTCCGCTCACATCCGCCGGCCCGGAGTCCCCGCCGGTGCAGATGCCGACCTCCTCTACTGTGCAGCTGTCAATCAAGTCCATGTAATTCTGCGCCTGTGAAATATGCTGCAGACAACATGCACTTGATTGCCAGTGGCGCAGTAGAGGACAACCTCGAGGTCGTCCTCTGCACCGGCGGGTGCGAGCGGAGATACTGCGTAGGACATGTCGGCTGCAAGGGGCTGGAGGAAGCCTCTGGTAAGTATATCATGGGACAGCATAGATTGATTGACAACTCTTTTAAATCTGCCGAGTCCATGAGTACATCTCTCTCTCTCCAAACATTTTCCACATACAATCCTCTGTATTTATCTTCCTCATGGAATAATTTCTCCTTCCAATTTGCAACATACATAGTATATTTTTAAGCTCCAGTCTTCACTATTCTGAGGAAGCCACTAATCCTCTCCAATCTGTATAATCCATGATAGGACAGCCATCCTCCTACCACAATCTGTACAGTTCATGGGACAACTAACCCCATATCTAAGCTGGAAGTCCAGATACCTCCTCCGACAGCAAAGTCAATATAAACTTCTGCACACTCATGCAAATCTATTCAAACAAATCATGCAGCAATCAATGCTGTCCATACAGCTAAGTTAAAAGCTGGGCTGTTCCTTACAAGAATAAAGTCTCAGCATAATCACATACACCGCGCAGAGGTATCCCAGTGTCATATGTGTCCTAACTCTGGCCCTGTAACATGCATAGCACAAACATGCATGCATTCAGCGCATCAAAACCTAACTAAGGAATAGGAGCACATATCCTTACCGTCCTCCCTGGGACAGAGTGCAAACGAATCCTACAAGGGAGCTGCTAGTACCTACATATGTACCGTGCAAATACACCAGCAAGCTTCACTGCTGATCACTGATGGGGAAGAGGGAGATCACTAGATAACATTCTAGCCACAAGCATCAAACATACTATAAAAAAATAAAATTAAAATCCAGGCTCTTCACCTCAAGCTAGGACATTTAAACACTTGAACATTTAAAGAGAACCCGAGGTGTGTTTAAAGAATGTTATCTGCATACAGAGGCTGGATCTGCCTATACAGCCCAGCCTCTGTTGCTATCCCAAACCCCCCTAAGGTCCCCCTGCACTCTGCAATCCCTCATAAATCACAGCCGTGCTGTGAGGCTGTGTTTACATCTGTAGTGTCAGTTTCAGCTGCTCCCCCGCCTCCTGCATAGCTCCGGTCCCTGCCCCCGTCCCTTCCCTCCAATCACCGGGGAGGGAAGGGATGCAGGCAGGGACTGGAGTTCTGCAGGAGGCGGGGAGAGCAGCAGACTGACACTATAGAGATAAACACAGCCAGCTCTGACAAGCTGTTTGTCAGCACCGTGGCTGGGATTTATGAGGGATTGCAGAGTGCAGGGGGACCTTAGGGGGGTTTGGGATAGCAACAGAGGCTGGGCTGTATAGGCAGATCCAGCCTCTGTATGCAGATAATATTCTTCAAACCCACCTCGGGTTCTCTTTAATAGGGAGGTGCTGGAAGGGGTGTGGCAAGCAAAACCGCAAAGTCAAAATAAACTTCCGCACACTCATACACTCCCCGACAACCACACTGCATAGCAAATGGGATGTGTCCCCGTTCCTGCAACCCTCAGTCCATGAGAGATCCCCCTACTCCAAACATCACAATTCATGGGACACACCCGCCAGGCTGCAGTCCATAGGGCACCTACTCCCTTGCGCCAAGGTGCGCGATAAATGGGACGCCTCACAACTCCTCATCCAAGCTGCACAGCCCTTGGGACGAATTCCACCAACCTTGTTTCCAAGCTGAACATTCATGGGTTACCGCCCTCCTTTCATATTGTAACCATGGGAGACTCTCCCCTCAGGTATCAGCACCTCCCCCGCGTCCAAGCTGCACAGCCCGCGGGGTCACCTCCCCCGCGTCCAAGCTGCACAGCCATGGGGTCACCTCCCCCGCGTCCAAGCTGCAAAGCCCGCGGGGTCACCCCCCCCCCCCGCGTCCAAGCTGCAAAGCCCGCGGGGTCACCTCCCCCGCGTCCAAGCTGCACAGCCCGCGGGGTCACCTCCCCCGCGTCCAAGCTGCACAGCCCGCAGGGTCACCTCCCTCGCGTCCAAGCTGCACAGCCCGCAGGGTCACCTCCCTCGCGTCCAAGCTGCACAGCCCGCAGGGTCACCTCCCTCGCGTCCAAGCTGCACAGCCCGCAGGGTCACCTCCCTCGCGTCCAAGCTGCACAGCCCGCAGGGTCATCTCCCTCGCGTCCAAGCTGCACAGCCCGCAGGGTCATCTCCCTCGCGTCCAAGCTGCACAGCCCACAGGGTTATCTCCCTCGCGTCCAAGCTGGGAAATTAAATATTGCCAACATCTGCCAGAGCACTTCACAGAGTACAGTAAAGTCACAAAAACAATTGTACACATTTGCAAGAAAGCTCGAAGCCACGCTACCATACAAGAATGAGCGTGACCGCACTGCACATAACAGCTCACACCTGCGCAGTAGCATGGAGTTGCCGCTCGAGCTTAGTGGAAAAAGCTAAGCCCCTTAGGCCCTGGGCTTGTTGTAGAGCTTCAGGAGGTCCCAGCACTGCAATGGCAAGGTGGAGGTGGATGGGGAAGTCTCTGCATTATTTAGAGGGTACCCTCTACTGAGGTAAGTACCCAAATCAGGCACTTTCCCCCCTTCCGATACACTTGAACTGCCAGCCCCACCATACTTTATTTTTTTTTCTTTGGTGAGGCACAGGGGAACATATAGGCTTATCAATATGTTTTTTGTATGCAGTAGAAAACCAAAGAACCTGGAGAAAACCTACACAAAGCACGGAGAACATACAAAGGCCATGCAGATAGTGTCCTTGCCAGATGTGCATGGTGATAATGCTACGCAAGACCTGCACATCCCTAGCCCAAATATTCGATCGTATGTGCAGCATACAAGCAGAGGCATGTGCTTCCATAGTGATAACCTGAATCATTTTCCACGGCCTTAAAGTTTTTAAGTTTGGAAAACACAACTTTACCCTCAGTAAAGTACTAAATTATAAGGTGTCCCACATTTTTGCCTAGGGCCTTATTTTACCTAAAACCATCTCTGCTGCCACAAATTCACCAGACCTATTCCTACCCACAACACAAAACGCTTTCTTCTGTACATGCCAACCCTCCCGATTGCACAAACTCTCTCTTAGGCCTGGGGCCCACTGGCGACGCTTTCACAGCGATTGCCGATCACCAGTGATCGGCAAAGCGCTGCAACAGTGGAACCCTAGGGGGGTGGTTCCACCTGCAACATTGCATGCGGCATTTTGGGAGACACTGCATTAATGGCTGCAGAGCCAAATCACTCTGAGGATTGCATTTACAATTGCGGGATTTACACAATTGGGGAATCACAAACGTTTGGCCAACTCTCGCAAAAGCACTGCCCGAAAGCAGACAAAAAGCCACCCTGAAAAAAGTTAAATACTCACCTTTGGAGTGTGAAGGCTCCGGATGCCATACCCACAGAGCCTTCCCAGTCCTGTCTCCATGCCCTCGATCCACTGCTGCCTCCCCCCCATGAAAGTCCATGCCTTCGGGCAGCAATGGGATTAGAGTATGAAGCCATTCGAATTTTGGAATTAAGATGAGGCTGGTCTCAAGTGTGAGCACGAGAGCCAGGGGGTTACTTACCCAGAAGTCCGTCGGCTTCTATGCGTCTCACTCCACTCACACGCGACCTATGGGACGCATAGGTCGCGTCCCATAGGTCGCGACCTATGCCGCTGGATGACAGTGCAGTGCCAGCGAGTTAATAGCATCCAAACTCTCCAGCCAAAACTGACCAAAACAACCGATCCAGCGTGCTAAATAGATATCACTCAAAAGGGTTCATTAGAGTACACAGCAGTAGTTTTCCCGACGATTGACGCTCCCCCAGCTGGTCTCCACATACATTGTGACCCACTCAGGCCCATAGCGATTGTGAAAGCAGTGCTTAGCTCACCTGGTGCCCCTCCTCCAATGTTCAATGTCTTCCTTACATGCACCATGCAACCTGACGACAGGTACAAGGTTATACATGTGCTGCTAGGCACAAGCGCATGCAGAGGTAATAATGAGCAGACACAGAACACTGGCGGTGGCACGCTAGTACATAGATGAGGTGTACAGCTTCCATACTCACCACGGGCCTGGGAGTTTTAACCTACACGTGGGAGGCCTGGCAGGCAGAGGTGGCTGCAGATATCCAATAGATTTCATGGTGAAATCTATGTTCACTAGACTGGCAGCAATAGATTGCATCAGAGAGGGATCTATCTAATGGTCAAATCTGCTGCCCCACCTGCCAATGTATAGGCACCATCAAGGTAGACATACACTGTACAATTTCAATTGCCAAGACGTTTGATTAAACAAAACCAGTTGTAAATTCACATTATTCCAAATATTTACATTTGTAACAGCAATCGAAAAACTGAACACCAATTTCGTATCTTTCAGTGGATCATAATACTGATTTGACTGCTGTCATTCAAATCACTGCACAATTTGGGCCCTGGATACATGAAGGGCTTGCTGAAGCTGCACCACACCTCACAACCTCAGATCAACAGGCTCTATAAACTTGGTCACTCCCAGAGTGCACCTTGGAGACAGAGCTTTCTGTCATGCCTCCCCTACTCTTTGGAACTCCCTACCATACCCAGTAAAGACAGCCCCATCCCTGGAGTTATTCAAACTCAGACTGAACAGCCACCTGTTTAGCCTGGCATTTCCAGACTTATACAATCCTTCCTCTGTACCACAGATTACCAATCAACCGATCATTGGTGTGAGCCATACTTAGGCCTCGTTCACACTGCACGCGTTTCCAGACGCGTTTTGGGAACGCGTGTAGGAGGCTGACACACACGACATCAGACAGTGCATAGAGTGCACTGTCTGATGTTCACACCGCATGCGTTCTGAACCTGTGCGGTCCGGGAATGCATGCTGCACGCACTTTGAGCCACGCAACGCATACATACACAGATTGTGTGCATTCGTACGCATTGCATTATGAACGCACGGCCATCCGCGTTTGTAATGTGAATGGGGCCTTACGCGCTTTCAGTCCCTACAGGAGACAAGCGCTTTACAAATATTTGTTGTTGCAAAAACTTTGATACTTTGTTGTAAATGTTGATACCCGTTGAATTTAACATTTAATATGTCCAAACAACCTACATGAATCATGTATCTTCTAATTACAAACAAAAATAAAAAATGCTACGATGAGAATAAAATAATAAAAAAACAAGCTCGTAAGCAAAGCTAATAATTATTAAATGTGAACTGTCGTAAAATGAGAGAGAGAAGCATTGGGCTTGTCAGGCGGGGTGTGTACTGCGCCGACCTGCTCTGCTGCCCTCACCCCTGCCTGCCTGCGTGCTGCTACTGGGAGTTTCTAAAATAGGAGTGAGGCAGCAGCCTAGGCCGGAGTCCCCGAGGCGGCCGGCGGGGGCAGCTCGCTCTCCCGGGACAGCTGAGGGGGGGGGGGAAGGGGGCAGCTCTGAAGGGGGAGGGCGGCTGTGAGGGGCCTCCTCGCCCAGCTCCTCCGCTCCAACTTACTTCAGGCACTTCGTCCTCGTCGCTGGCCGAGGCAGAGGAGAGCACGGCCGCCAGTTGGAAGTCCAGCCTATCGCCCAGCACCGAGGAGGGGTCGCCGAAGAGCGGAACTCTCCCCCCGCACAGGCGCGGAGTCACGGCGTCTAGCTCGTCCTCGGGACACTCTGTGAACATTTCCGGCCCCGTCACAGCATTCTCCATAGCCGTGCGCAGTGGCGGCCCGTCTGCTCTTCCGATACGCGTTGCTGGTTGCCGCAGCCCCCGCCTCTTCATCAATCCGCGGACCAAGTTGGATTCCGGGACCGTCTCCTGCCCATTAACTTCTTTAGCTTAGCTTGGGCTATTCGGGGCTCCGAGCTCCGCCCACCGAGAAGGAGGGGAGGGGGGGGGGGGAAGTCGCGCGAGAAGTGGAGACGATAGCCGCTGCGTAGAAAGCTTGTTGGCCCACAGGTGTGATAACTTTCTCGGCTGCCCGTCGCGTTTTGGCTGCTACGTCAGCGCGTTTCCTCGCGCGCATGCGCAGCAAGATACGTTTCGACCAGGCACGTCTCACGTCATCTTTCGGGCATGCGTAGTACCTATCAGATTATGCTGCTGGTATGTGCTGTCGGGGGTGGCTGTCAATGAACTGACGTCACACGCTCTTGAGGTTGCGTGTACCGCACACGCAGCTCGGCTTGTACCTGGCTCGTGCTTGCCAGTCGCATGACGTCATGTGCGTGAGAGGCTCGGCGTAGGGAAAGGTGGCTGCTTGGGTCAGATGATCTCGTGATGTCACGTGGTTTTGTCTGGAACCCTGTATAAAGTTTGTTGTTATACCATCTGTCCTTTCTGTGAAATATCGCCATGGAGCTATGGATTTTTTATAGCGTTTGCAAGGCCTGTTATGAAGATAGGCTTATTTTTGTTTTCTATATTTGGAATGATAATGTTTTTATATACCCAAAAGACAAACAAATTCTATGCAATACAATAACATTTCTATAGCACTTTTCTCCCATAGGACTCAAAGCGCTTAATTCTGTAGTTATCAGTGGTTTAATAGTTTATTTCTGTGGTACTTATCCGTTAGCCGGGCGCATCCTCTAGGTGGCGACAAAACTCCACCAGAGTTACATCTTTCCCTACTATCCATGTCGGCCTGGAGGGGGAATAGTAATTAGCGCCACCTGCCGGATGCGCCCGGCTAACGGATAAGTACCATTTCTGTTATTAGGGGCCAAGCCCACTAACGCACTTGTGTCCGCTTCTGTCCACTTTTCAGCATCTGTAAAGGTGGCCCCACACAATACAATAAAATGATCTGATTTTACAGCAATTTGATAAATATGATTGGATCTCCCGAAAAACTATTTTTTCGTTCAGTTGAAAAATCCGATCGGATTTCCCGTTTTTTTTTTTTTTTTTAGCGATCCGCAATTCTGGAAATTTTTCTTCAATTTTTCTAAAGATTGTATGATGTGTTAAAGAGAATCTGTATTGTTAAAATCGCTCAAAAGTAAACATACCAGTGCGTTAGGGGACATCTCCTCTTACCCTCTGTCACAATTTCGCCGCTCCTCGCCGCATTAAAAGTGGTTAAAAACAGTTTTAAAAAGTTTGTTTGTAAACAAACAAAATGGCCACCAAAACAGGAAGTAGGTTGATGTACAGTATGTCCACACATAGAAAAATACATCCATACACAAGCAGGCTGTATACAGCATTCCTTTTGAATCTCAAGAGATCATTTGTGTGTTTCTTTCCCCCATGCACTGAAGTTTCAGGCTGCTCATTTCTTCCTGCAAACAGCTTTGCTCTTGTTTGTAATTCCTCAGTATGTGAAAGCCCAGCCAGCTCAGAGGACGATTTATCCAGCTTGTAAAAGATAAGAGAGAAGCTTCTCTAATCTAAATAACACACAGGCAGTGTGCAGAGAGGGGCCTGGAAGGGTGAGTTCATAGCAGAACCACAACACTGAAGAACTTGGCAGCCTTCCAGACACAGGCCGACAAGTCTGACAGGGGAAAGATACATTGATTTATTACAGAGACAGTGATAGTATAAAGTGCTGCAGTTAGCCAGAACACATTAGAATAGCTTTTGGAACTTGTAGGATGAACAGGATGCAATTTTTGTTACGGAGTCTCTTTAAGGAGACTTATACAATGGATTACGTCAGTTAAGGAGAGCTAAACCATGAGTTAAGTTAGATAAGGAGAGATAAATTGTGAGTTAACCACCCTGGCGTTCGTTTAATTGCGGTCATGCGGCCACGCAATTATTTTTTTAAATGTGTCTTTGTTCATGTAGCTAGCACTAGGCTAGTTACACTTTGCCCCCAAGTCCCCCGGCACTGTCCCCCCTCCCTCCGCTCGCCGCCGGCGATATTTACCTGGCCGCGATCCTGCGATGGCCGAGACTTCCGCCATAGCTTCAGGCGTTGCTATGGCGACGATTGAGCATGACGTCTGACGTAACCGACGTCATGACGTCATGCGCAGTTCCGATTGCCGCCATTGCGACCCCTGGAGGCTATGGAGAGGCTGCGCTGGCGCGGGCTCTGGGGGCAGTTATGTATAAAACAGCGGCGATCGGGGGGATCAGAGCAGGCCGGCGGCGATCGGAGGGGTGATGTAGCTAGCTAGCCAAGTGCTAGCTACACCCCCTCCGAAAATTTGGTCTAAAAAGACCCTCCAGGAGCTGAGCAATCCACCGCGGCGGTAATGGACGAGCTGAGCTCGTCTATACCGCTCAAGTTTAATAAGGTGAGATAATTTGACAGCAAAGCTTTGTGCATCAGGCCCATGGACATTACATAGCTCATCAGTTGTCCTTTCAGTTATAACTGACAGCAACTGATATATTTCGTTTCTGACAATGGCCTCAATTCACTAAGCTTATCTCCTGTCTTTAATAACGTTTCTATAGTTATCACCATGGTGATGAGGCATGTAGTATTCAGGAAACATTTTACCTCAGGCAAGCCTAAAGTTAACTCTTCTGTCTTTAAGTTAACTCTACAATCCTTAAAATACCTCCAGAATTCTAAAATTAAAGACAGGCTGTTAATTAACTGCGTGTGAAAATAACCTCAGAGGAGGTAACTTAAAGAGAAACTCTGACCAAGAATTGAATTTTATCCCAATCAGTAGCCGATACCCCCTTTTACATGAAAAATCTATTCCTTTTAACAAACAGACCATCAGGGGGAGCTGTATGGCTGATATTGTGGTGAAACCCCTCCCACAAGAAACAAGAAAAGTACGTACTCTTGGCAGTTTCCTGTCTGTGAACCTTGCTGCATTGTGGCAACTGCCAAAAAACCATGCAGCAGCTATATCACTTGCCAACAGTAAAAATGTTCACTGGAGTTCCTCTTTAACTACAGAGGAGGTAACTTAACTACAGAGGAGGTAACTTAAAGGGAACCTAAACTGAGAAGGATATGGATTTTTCCTTTTAAAATAAGACCAGTTGCCTGACTCTCCTGCTGATCCTGTGTCTCTAATACTTTAAAAATCAATAAATTCACCTGCACACCAAAATTAATGCAACAATAAGTGTATTAAATATAGTATCAAATATATAACAAATTCACATAGAATACAATACGATGAGCACAATACAATACAGACTGAGGCACTTAACATCCAAAAAGAGACACTCTGTGTATATGGTATACCATAGTAGCTTGTACAATAACACGCAAATGTTCATGGATAACAGCAAGTCCAACAGGGACTATAACATCACAGTGCAGAGTGGACCATCAGAAAAAGCAAGCTATGGTATTAGCCAAAACAGTCACTGTAGCATAAACCTTGTGGATCTCAATAGAGCAAACTTGAGCATAGTGGAAGCAAGGGATGCCATAAAAAGTGTATCAGAGCGTAATTAAGAGTCCATTACCCTGACAGCGCCGTTTCGGATTTAATCCTTCGTCAGAGGGCTAGGTTTGGTGGATTCCCAAACCTAACCCTCTGACGAAGGATTAAATCCGAAACGGCGCTGTCAGGGTAATGGACTCTTAATTACGCTCTGATACACTTTTTATGGCATCCCTTGCTTCCACTATGCTCAAGTTTGCTCTATTGAGATCCACAAGGTTTATGCTACAGTGACTGTTTTGGCTAATACCATAGCTTGCTTTTTCTGATGGTCCACTCTGCACTGTGATGTTATAGTCCCTGTTGGACTTGCTGTTATCCATGAACATTTGCGTGTTATTGTACAAGCTACTATGGTATACCATATACACAGAGTGTCTCTTTTTGGATGTTAAGTGCCTCAGTCTGTATTGTATTGTGCTCATTGTATTGTATTCTATGTGAATTTGTTATATATTTGATACTATATTTAATACACTTATTGTTGCATTAATTTTGGTGTGCAGGTGAATTTATTGATTTTATTAGTCTACAGGACCATGAGTTCTATTTACTGTACCTAGCACCCAGATCTCATGCTTTTTTGCTAATATTGGGTGTGCATACCTCATTTTTACAAATTGTTCTCTAATACTTTTAGCCACAGCCCCTGAACAAGCAGATTCTCTGACTGAAGTCAGACTGGATTAGCTGCATGCTTGTTACAGGTGTGTGATTCAGCCACTCTTGCAGCTAAATAGATCAGCAGGGCAGCCAGGCAACTGGTATTGTTTAAAAGGAAACATCCATATCCCTCTCAGTTTAGGTTCCCTTTAAGGAATGAAGAGATAAGATAACTCTCTCACTGTGTGGAGGTAAGTTTTCTCTTTCTTTATTATCTCCAGCATGATCTTAGTGAATTGAGGCCATTGGCCAATGTTCAAGTGGGTACACAGCCTTAAAGAGAACCTGTACTGAGTAAAAATATTTAAAATAAACGCATGAGGTAACTTCAAATGAACATTACATAGTTATCTTGCCATCAGTTCCTCTCAGAAATTCACCATTTTCTTCAGACAATAATCCCTTCCAGTTCTGACAATATTTTGTCAGATCTGAAATATATCAGTTGCTGTCAGTAAAATATCAGTTGCTGTCAGTTATAGCTGAGAGGAAAACTGATGTACCAGGTAATGTCCATGTTTCCCTATGGCTCAAGTGGGCGATGTTACAGTTTAACTGTGTGCTGACCAGAAAGCTGTTATGGGTAATGGCCATTTTCAAAATGGAGGACGGAAAATTCCCTTGATCACAGTGAACAAACAGGACACAGGAGAGGAGAAAGACACTGAGGAGTAGACTACATAGAAGGTAAGTATGACTTGTGTATGCTTATTTTGACTTTTAATTTTCAGTTCAGGTTTTCTTTAACCATGGTGATAACTATAGAAACGTTATTAAAGACAGGAGATAAGCTTAGTGAATTGAGGCCATTATCTTGTCAGAATGGGAAGGAATGGTGAGCTTCTGAGAGAAACTGACGGCGAGGTAAGTATGTAATATTCATTTGCAGGTATATCATGTGCTTATTTTAAATAATTTTACTTGGTTCAGATTCCCTTTGACTTTACAGGGACAATCAGAGGCAATATTTTCGTCAAGGGAGTAGTGGTTTGCTAGTGTGACCTTGAAGTCTCATACACATGTACTTGGCATGTCCCCCTGCATGGATCGGGACCCAATCCCTATGGTGACATTACAGGACCGAGGCTGTACAGATGTGTCACTAGCCTGTTACTTGTTTCTGGGGGGGGGGGGCAATGTAGTGGAGCGGGAGTGACGTCTTCTGCCGGGCGGGGTGAGTGGGGAGACAGTGCTCTTTGCAGAAGCAATCTGCTAGGTGAGCCGCTGGCCCAGTGGGGGAGAAATGTCGGACTCGGGAGCTGCTGTACACATGCTGGATTCTAGGAAGTGGTGGTCGTTATTGGCCGTCCTGGCCGTGTTTCATCTAGTGTGTGTTTGGAGCTTTAAAGAGAAACTCCGACCAAGAATTTAACTTTATCCCAATCAGTAGCTGATACCCCCTTTTACATGACAAATCTATTGCATTTCACAAACAGACCATCAGGGGGCGCTGTATGACTGATTTTGTGCTGAAACCCCTCCCACAAGAAGCTCTGAGTACCGCGGTGCTCTGGGCAAACTGCCACAATGTAACAATGTTCACAGACAGGAATTAGCTGTTTACAGCTGTCTGTAACGGCCAGAACAGCTAGAAACAGCTACATAACCTGCCCACAGTAACAATGTCACCATGTAATACATGTCAGAATGTGAATCTGGGAGAGGAAAGATTTTACAATGAGCAAACACTGCCTAAATCATTTCTACATAATTATTGTAAAAATGAAGCACTTTTTTTATTACATTATTTTCACTGGAGTTCCTCTTTAAAGAAGTAAGCAGTTGGCGGGTTACTACAATGCTTGTGACCTCAAGCTGCCACTTGCAAAGGCAGCGACCTTTGGTAGAAGTTGTGTTTGAAAAAAACACCTTTGTTCTCTGTTGCGGGTTATGACACTCAATACTCATGTTGCAGGGCAGATTCAACCAAGAAATAAATCTCTCTCTGATCGAATCTGATTAGAGAGAGATCTGTCAGTTTCCCATACACCGCAGGCCGATTCCCGATCGATTTCATACTGAAATCGATCCAGAATCGGTCTCGTGACATCACGTCCGCCGCCCCGACGTTGTCCCCCTAATGTTCAATGTCCCCCCCAGTGCCCAGAGTAAGTGATACTTTACTTGTCCGCGACCTCTGCTTCTCTGCTGCTTCCAGGATTCCTCCATTTCTGCATACACGCGCGCCATGTGGTTGCCTAGTAACGTGGCCAGGTGTGTAACATCTGACGTCACACACGCATGCTCTTACTAAGCAACCACGTGGGGCATGGGTGTATGCAGAAACGTAGGAATCCCCGGAAGCAGCTGAGGACAAATGGAGGTTGCGGCCAGGTCCATAGTATATATTTTATTACATCAGTTGCAGCTTCAGCAGAAATAACAGGGTTTTTTGGGGGGAGGGGGGGCATGCTGTTTGACCTTGCATAAAATTGTGCTGTTGTGACGTTGATACCCTCTGGAATCTTGCAGCATTGGACCACCGGTTCCAGACTGGTCTTTTTGAGCAAATGAAAGATAAGCTGGCTAGCTGACATTCCTTTAGACACCCAAGAAATGCTTGCCTCTAGTGATGCCTGAGGGAAAGGAGGCAAGTTGAAGGCATTTTGATCCACTTGGATTCCATTGTTTCCAGCAAGAATGCTCACAGTACTCGTCCCAGTCCCCTCATCTGTCTCAGCTTCCTCTAAGGCTTGGTTCAGACGGACTTTCAAACCTGTGGCCTGCAGCAGTCCGGCGTCTTGTTGCAAATGCTTTTCCGCAATGGTGCAGAAAAGCATTTGTTGGTTTTGGGCGACGCTTCCTTGCATACAGAATTTTCATCCCCGCAGGTGGACATGGAAGTAAACCATCCTGGAAGCAACCTGTTTCTTCCAGGATCGCATAAGCGATTGAAAGGTGGCGTTTACGCAAAGAATGGTTAACGACGGTAAGCGGTCATACCGAAGGCAGTCCATTCATCTGAATGGACAGCGTTTAAACGACGAGTGCCACGACCATCGTTAACCGTTGCAGAACCGTCCATATGAACCAGCCCAATTGTAAAACCACAAAGCCTATGCAGGTAGGAACTGCCTTGTCCTCTCTGTCCCCTAAAGCAGGGCTTTTCAACCTGTGGTACGCGTACCACCAGTGGTACTTTGCTGTTGGCCAGGTGGTACATTCCAAGTTAACCTGCTACTTAATTGCCCACCTGACGCTTGTCCTGGTCCCATCCCAAGTTCAGCTACCCCTTGCAGCCCTGCCGTCACTGTGCACCGTTCGCCTGGCTGTCTCTTCACTGCGCCCGGGTTACCACTGATCTGAGGTCTGAACTATTACAAAGGACAGCACAGTGAGGAGCAAGCAAGGGGGAACCGAACTTTGTGGGGAGTCACTGCCCAGCTCTCTGGTGGTGGGGGAGGCTACCTGTATTGAAGTGTGTGTGTGTGGGGGGGGGGGGGGGCTGGATATGCTGCCTGTATTGGCAATCTACCTGCAGACTGCCAACAATGGCAATCTGTAGGCTTGTAATCTGATTTTAATCCTTTTCCCCACCAATGCCTCCTGCTATTCCCCTCCCATATGCCCCCCCCCCCTTTTCTTAAAGTGTACCTGTAAGAAAAAAGTGCCCCGGGAGGAGGAAGCCTCTGGATCCTAAAGAGGCTTCCCCCTTCCTCCTCAGTAGAGGGGATCCAGCGCTGGAACCCCTTAAAGATCTCCTTGTTGGTGTGAGTGCACACGCAGTAGTGGCTCTCTGCTCGGGCTCCGATGGAAACACACGAGTCTGATCGGGTCATATCTATTGCGCAGGCACACTGGTGGTACTTGAAAATGTTCAGGTGATAAAAGTGGTACAGTGAGTGAACAGGTTGAAAAGCCCTGCCCTAAAGCATGCCTGAAAGGACGCAACTTATGCCTATGCCGGGACTGCGGAGCAACTGATTCATCTTCTCCACACTTGCCAGTTGTACATGTTCACTTTCTTGCTTGGGTGTCTGCATGCTTTCATGTGTGCATATGTTGCATCAGACTTTGCAAGCATGTGTGGACTTTGACACATAAATGCGCATGCAGGACGCTTGAAGATCCACCAAAACATGATAGCCTTGCCTATTAGCATCGCCTCCAGACATTTCACAGTGCTAATAATTTTGATGGAATCTATGGATGTGCTTTACATTTTTCTTCCATGCTCTCTCTGCTTTCCTGACTGTTCCTGATCTGTACTCCCGGTCCTGACCCAGTTTGTCAGAAAACCCTCCTTCTGATTACATGGTTGGACCTCAGTTTGTTACCTCAATAGTCTGTTAGCTGCTTGCCATGATCTCAGCCTGTGACCTCATTTAAACTCTGCCTGCCTTGACTTTGGCTTTGTTGGAAGTATCAACAGTATTATTACCTAAACTGCAGTATAGTAAAATAACCACAAGATGGCACTGTGTGTAAAATGTGATGATGATCTTAATATATTCATTCTGTGTTCCTTTCTGTAAGCTGCATTTCCTGATGGTTGTGTATGATCTATCTCTGCATGTTTACCTAAACTGCAGTACAGTAAAACAGCCACAAGATGTCACTGTGTGTAAACTGGTGATGATTTCAATGGTTTTGTGATTTCTTGTATTCTCTCTGACCTAAGTAAGATGCATTGCCTGATGATGGTATATGATATATCTCTGCATGTATTTCTTCAGTAAAGAGTTCTTACTTGTTATACTGGGTGCCTCTGTGTGTGTACAGACCATCAGACTTGTGTCCTCAACTACAACATCTGTTAACTTTCACATGATGAAACAGAGGCTAGCACCGTCGGGTATTCCGCTGCAAATCTGCTTTATTTCTCACAGATGCGTTAAATTTGAGACATCCTTCTTTGTTGTACGACATCTTTTAACTGCGAACCCTGATTTCAGCTTATCTCTTTACTTTTTCTACACTCCCTTTACTTTGTAATACCGCCTTTTCTCCTTACTACCGGTGGGACAATTCCAGAGGTTGAGACATAGGCCTCAATTCACTAAGATCATGTTGGAGATAATAAGGCAAGAGAAAACTTACCTCACACAGTGAGAGAGTTATCTTATCTCTTCATTCCTTACGTTACCTCCTCCCTAGTTAATTTACCTCCTCTGTAGTTAATTTACCTCCTCAGTGGCGTAGCTAAGGAGTTGTGGGCCCAGATGCAAGTTTTACAATGGGGCCCCCCCATGCACTCTATTCATAAGAATTGATACTGCGCACCAAAACTTGCCAATGGCAACTACAGTGTCAGAGGTGCAAGAAGGGGATGGGGAACAGTTTGTTAATGATTACCACTATTCAAAGTATCTATAGAAGTGATTATTATGAGCACATAACCAGTAGGAAGCTAATACTGTAGTTGAGGGAGGGCCCTTCGGGGCCCCTCTGGCCCAAGGGCCCCGATGCGGTCGCAACCTCTGCAACCCCTATTGCTACGCCCCTGTACCTCCTCTGTAGTTATTTTCACATGCAGTTAATTAACAGCCTGTCTTTAACTCTGGAGTTATTTTAAGGATTGGAGAGTTAACTTAAAGACAGAAGAGTTAACTTTAGGTTTGCCTGAGGTAAAATGTTTCCTGAATACTACGTGCCTTATCACCATGGTAACAACTCAAGAAGAGTTATTAAAGACAGGAGATAAGCTTAGTGAATTGAGGCCATAGAGATCACCAACTACAAAGAATTCATCAAGGTGATGTAGGGTGATCTGGTGGAGCCCAGGTGGCCACTTACGTAGACTCAAGAATTTAGAGAAGTCCACACTATCCGCTAGCATCAGTGTCATCAGTGTACGTTACAGATTACCCAGCAAGCTCATGGTGAACCAGAACTCCCAGGAGTGTGGAAGGGGCTACAAAGGACCATAAAGTCCTCTTACTGAAATGTTAATGCAAAACAAAAGTTTGACATCTTAAATGGAAGGTATTTGTGATTATTCAGATTGGAGTGAGCATATGATATCTCCCACGATGCATCACTGCTGAATATGCAAATCATCCTTTGTCTCTGTATGCTAAACACACCTCCAGAACTGCTGGAATGAAATGATGTGTCAGCTTGTTAATAACGGTGTACATTGTAACACTAGTTAGACTAGCTGGTAAGGAGGGACCTTAGGCTGGCTGATCCATTGTCTTTTGCCCCATCAGCAGCTTACATTTCTGTAGTTGTTGTGTTCTTGCTGATCTGAGAAAACTGTTGAATTCCCTACTATCATTAACTTTGACCTGTCCTGCAGTGCCTGATAAATATTGTTTTTAGAAGGTGATATCAGCGGAGGTTTTCTTTCTTTAGTGGAAAAGAAGGCATCTTCGCCAATATTGGTGCCTGGCGAAGATTGCAGCTGAGAGGGCAGGGGCGTAACAATAGACCCTGCAAGGGAGGCAGCCTCAGGGGGGCCCGGACGCAGCAGGGGGCTCCATGGGGGAAGAAGTTTCTTTTCCCTGTCCTGAGACGCTGAAGCTAAGGGCACGGAGAGAAAAAACTTTCTGCTCTCTGCACAATTGTTCTAATGACTGCCTCTGCTCAGCTACTGAAAAGGAATCAGGCAAAGTTTTGCAGAAAAAAGATTTGTAGACACTCCCTATTCAGTGTGCAGCAGGGTCTTGTGTACAGCACCTAGCCCCCAACCTCTCTAGCCATCACCAAGTGCTCTGTACTGTAGTGATACTGGAGGAGTCCTCAGAGCCAGTTTTGCTCCATCAGAGAGGAGGACAGAGTGAGTGTAATAAGCTGAGGCTGGGAGCACACTCGTCTGTCAGTTTTCTGTATGCGTTTTCTGTACACCATGTGTGCTAGGAGGGGGGGATGCGGCCCCATCCAAAGATTTTCAGTGAGGCCCAGTGATTTCTAGTAACGCCCCAGCGAGGGGGACAGTTAAAGTTAGGCGTCGATAGAAGGAAGGTTCAAGTGAGAATATGATTAGGTTTAACTGGAGGTCTACCATCATATTACCTATTGCCCAGTAGTAGAATATTGGTAAATTTATAGATATTCTACTAGTGGCTATACCTAGCTTCCAAATTACTGTGGTGCCATTTTTACATGTACGCTTTTCAGATGTTTTCTGGACACTAACCTAGCCAGCCAGCTTCACACCTTAAAGGGGAACTTCAGCCTAAACAAACATACTGTCATCAAGTTGCATTAATTATGTTATTTGGATAGATAGGTAATATAATCTCTTACCCACCCTGTTTTAAAAGAACAGGCAAATGTTTGTGATTCAAGGGGGCTGCCATCTTTGTCATGGGGGCAGCGATCTTTTTGGTTGAAAGGAGGTGACAGGGAGCAGGAGACACAGTTCCAACTGTCCTGTGTCCTGATCACCCCTCCCAGCTGCACACGCTAGGCTTCAAATGTCAAATTCAAAATGTAAGAAAAAAAAATTTGCACCAAAACAGCAGAACGAGAGCAACAACATCAGAAATCCCATCATGCTTTACACAGCATCAGGGGAAAAATGCCCGGGCAGTTTTCTTCTGTGCATCTAAAAATGAGGCTTGTATAAGAGAAACAAAGTTCTGATGCTGTGAAACTGTTAAAGAAACACCAGGCCTTTTCAGTGCTGCTGAGTCGATTTTTAGTCTGGAGGTTCACTTTAAACTTCCAAGCTTTCTCTATCTGTTTTGGTTGATGGTTCTGGTTTCAAGCCTGGTCCAATCACAGATGAAACTTGCTCTCTTCTGGTGTGTCTTCTCTCCCATCATCAGGAATAGAAAACCTTCAATATCATTCCTTTTATTTTATTTCTTACGGTCCTGAGTAAGCCATGGCTTCAAGCTTATAGTTCATATAGCAAATGCTTTTCCCAGTATTTGTCCTTTCCTTCACGATGTCAAATCCCACCCACTGGTCACATAAATTAAAGAGGAACTTTAACCCAGCAGCAAACTTCATCCCAGTCACTAGCCAATAACCCTTTCCCACGAGAAATCTTTACCTTTTCTCGAATGTAAATCATCAGGGAAGTCTGTATGGCTGAAATTGTAGTGAAGCCCCTCCCACAGTGTGATGTCAGGGCCATGGCAGTAAAGATGATGACCTGCAGGCGCATGTTGAACAAATTACTTGACAAGTATGACAAGTATCAATCATTTCTTGATCTATCTTCTATTTTTTTGACTTCTCAGTTTGCAGTGTATTGCTTTACTTTTTTGCCCCACTACTATTTTTCAGTAAAGTTCCTCTTTAAAAGGACTCAGAGATGAATGAAATAAAAAGATTTATACATACCTGGGGCTTCCTCCAGCCCCATCCACTCGGATAGCTCACACACCACCGTCCTCTGCTGCTCGCAGCTTCGGGAACCAGGTCCCGTCACAGACATCAGTGGCGCGGCAAGCTACGCAGGAGAAGTGCGCCGCCCTCTATGTATCACTCCAGAGAGATACGCAGAGGGTGCACTTCTCCTGCGTAGACTAGAGCCGACTGACGGAAGTGCGGGGACGGAGGACCGCGGCGTGGGAGCGATCAGAGCGGATGGGGCTGGAGGAAGCACCAGGTATGTATAAATCTTTTTGTTTCATTCAGCTCTGGTAAACGTTTAGTTTTAATAGTTTAAAATCTTGGTAAATACTTTAAATTTAAAGGACTCAGCCATGGTCATGTGATTTCTCTTGGACCTTGTTGTCCTCCAATGCCAGCATAGCCCTTGTTTAATGACACTGGGCCAGGGCCGTTTCTTGGGCGGTACGGACAGTGAACCGCCCTTGTTGCAGACTCGCAGACCAGCAAGTTGAAGAAGGGGGGCGCAGGCAGAAGGACATAACCGCTAGGGAGCTGGTGACGCGCGGTGAAGCCAAATGGAAGAAGATTACCAGCTTTATCACCTTCCTTGACTCCTCCTAGGCTGCCTGCGTCAGTTGTCAAGTCATCATTACGTCACCACCACATGATGACATCTGATGTCCTGCAGCGGTACTGCAGGCTGTCAGTGCTCGGCGCCCATGGAGGAGTCGGCTTTCCGGGCTTTCTTCCCCTGTGTGTTTTCCTGGTCCCTGCTTCCTCCTGGATGAGCGGCTGGTCACTAGTAAGTAGGCAGATCTACTTGTGACCTGTGGCTGTATGACCGTCCCTAAAGAGTAAGGGTTTGCGAGTTCACGGGGATGGGGAGGAAGGGGGCACAATTTTTACACCCTCGTCCTGGGTGCAATTTAGCCTAGAAACTGCCCTGCATTGGGCTGGGTTGTCCAAACGCACTACTCACTTGATGCAGCGGCCCACAAACCATTATGGGAGAGTGGTGCTGGGCCCACCCCCTTCCCATGTCCTCATTTGGATTATTGTTGACTGTCAGCTACTGCCCCCTGAAGACTGTACTTTGAAGTCTTTCTGCCATGGAGTAACAGCACATAGAATAGAACCTGAAGAAGGTTTCTTAGCCAAAAGCTTCCTTAGCCAATAAATGCTAACATCCTGATTCAAATCTTCCTGCTTTAACAAGATGGGGCAGATTCTCTTCCACTTCAGTACAGTCATGACTACATTATTAAACATTATGTTGGGGCTTAAAGAGACTCTGTACCAAAAATTACAACGTTTTTTCTACCATTCTACAAGTTCCTAAAGCTATTCTAATGTGCTCTGCCTTACAGCAGCACTTTCTACTATAACTGTCTCTGTAATAAATCAATGTATCTTTCCCCTGTCAGACTTGACGGCCTGTGTCTGGAAGGCTGCCAACTCTTCCGTGCTGGTCTGTTTATGCACAGTCTCCAGGCCCCTCTATGCACACTCCAGTGTGTGTGTATTAACATAAGCCAGCAGGTCTCTGCTATCTTATCAGTGATAGAAGAGAGCTGGATAAAAATCCTCCTCTGTTAGGCTGTGAAAGTAGCTGGCTGACACATACTGAGGAATTACAAACACAGGCACAGGCAGAGCTGTCTGCAGGAAGCCTGTAATGTTCAGTGCATGAGAGAAGAAGGGGACAGAAGGTAAACACACAAATGATCTTTTGAAATTCAAAAGGAAAGCTGTATACAGCCTGCTTGTGTATGGATGTATTTTCTATGTGTGGACATACTGTACATCAATCTACTTCCTGTTTTGGTGGCCATTTTGTTTGTTTATAAACAAACTTTTTAAAACTGTTTTTGACTACTTTTAATGCGGCGGGGAGCGGTGAAATTGTGATAGAGGGTAATAGGAGGTATCCCCTAACACACTGGTATGTTTACTTTTGTGTGATTTTAACAATACAGATTCTCTTTAAACTCAGTTCCTTTGTTTTCAACTTTTATCAGAAACAAGCCTCTGTCATGCAGTACCTCTATGAAAAATGTAGGAATGGTGCAGGATGGCACAGGGTTCTGGGTGCAGCCAGGGGTAGGGTGATGGGTGCAGGCAGGGTGCTGGGTGCAGGCAGAGGCAGGGTGCAGGCTGGCACAGGGTGCTGGGTGCAGGTAGGGATAAGGTGCAGTCAGGGGCTGGGTGCAGGCTGAGGCAGGGGCAGGGTGATGGGTGCAGGCTGGTGCAGGGTCCTGGGTGAAGGCAGGGGAAGGGGGATGGATGCAGGCAGGGTGCTGGGTGCAGGCAGAGGCAGGGTGCAGGCTGGCACAGGGTGCAGGTAGAAATAAGTTGCAAAGTGCAGGCAGGGGCAGGGTGCAGACTGGCACAGGGTGCTTGGTGCAGGTAGGGATAAGGTGCAGTCAGGGGCTGGGTGCAGGCAGGGTGATGGGTGCAGGCTGGCGTAGGGTCCTGGGTGAAGGCAGGGCAGGGTGCTTGGTGCAGGCAGGGGCAGGTTTCTGGCGGGGGTGGGGCAGGGTGATGGGTGTAGTACAGGCAGGGACAGGATGCATTTACAGACCTCAGATCAGCGGCGACTGGTCATGCAAATTTTCTGCTGTCTCCTCCTGTCCCGTCTGAGCTGAGCCCCTCTCTCCATATTAGACCACCGATCAGCGGCATAACAGCAGAAAAAGACAGAGCGCACCCGCTACACGCACCCGGCGTCTGTAATACAAATGCAGAAGGGACGTCATTGGTCACTTCCGCATTTGGATTACATACATCGGGCACGTGTAGCGTGTGCGCTCTGTCTTTTTCTGCTGCAATGCGCTGATTGGAGGCAGATTAGTAAAGCAGCGCTGTGGGGAGGGGGGAGCCGCCAGCAGCAGAGCGAGGCCCCCCTTACAGTGAGGCCCCAAGTGGGGGCGTGCCTCGCTTGTACGCTGGCGGCACCCCTGGACCCCAGCTCTCTTACACTGACAATGTGGGCCTTCAATACATGGTGGTATACTTTGTCTGAGGAGGTATGGTTATTTTTTACTATTTTACAATAAAGGGAAATGTTTTTGGTCTACCCTGACTTGGTTTGTGTTTTTTATTTTCATATTTTTACCTTATTCGACAACGACTTACAGCAGTGATAAACTCACTCAGTTCCCAATAACTATAACCGTATTTTTCGGGTTATAAGACACACTTTTTTCTTGGGGGGAAAAAACACCTGTGTCTTATAGTCCGAATACAGGGAGTTACCAAAGCCTGCTGATATGAACCGCCAACCCGCTGCAATGTCAGGGACTCCCTGTACTGTCCCCGGTGTCCTGCTCTACTCCCCCTATAGAATGTAATTAGCAGCAGTAGCCGCGGGTATCACTCACCTCATCCTATGAGCCCTCAGCAATCACCTGCTTCTATCTCTTACTCCTTCTTAGTCACGTGTGTTATGACAAGTGCCGGTCACGTGTCTTATGACGAGTGCCGGTCACGTGTCTTATGACGAGTGCCGGTCACGTGTCTTATGACGAGTGCCGGTCACGTGTCTTATGACGAGTGCCGGTTACGTGTCTTATGACGAGTGCCGGTCACGTGTCTTATGACGAGTGCCGGTCACGTGTCTTATGACGAGTGCCTGTCACGTGTCTTATGACGAGTGCCTGTCACGTGTCTTATGACGAGTGCCGGTCACGTGTCTTATGACGAGTGCCGGTCACGTGTCTTATGACGAGTGCCGGTCACGTGTCTTATGACGAGTGCCGGTCACGTGTCTTATGACGAGTGCCGGTCACGTGTCTTATGACGAGTGCCGGTCACGTGCCTTATGACGAGTGCCGGTCACGTGTCTTATGACGAGTGCCGGTCACGTGCCTTATGACGAGTGCCGGTCACGTGTCTTATGACGAGTGCCGGTCACGTGTGTTATGACGCGCCCAGGAAGTATATATATTTTTTTGCATATTCTATGTTGAAAAATCTTTTGAAACTGAAAGGAGAATGAATGGATAACTTGCCTTTTTTTTACCGCATAGAAAAAAAAATTGTAACTTTAAAACCAATATCTTCAAAAACTAATATCTTTAAAGGTCTTTTTGAGAAGGTTTTTAGACTTGTTCCCACTATTCTCCTAACATACCTAGCACATTTGGTGAAGATAACATGTATTGGTGCTTTGCTATTAAAGGGAACCAGAGGTGAGAGTGATCTAGAAGCTGCCATATCAATTCATTGTAATTTTAGCAATTTATGCGAAATTTCATTTAGGACTACCGCATTCATGATTTTATGTAATCTGCAAAATGAGTAAAACGCTGGTTGTTTTTTAAGAACCTGCCGCACCAGTCCCTGACGCAGAGCCGCCTCTCCTTCTCTCCCCTCCCCCTCCCTCCATAAGTACTTTAGCCGGCAGTTGTAATATGCTTACATAGCCCTGCGCCCACACCGTGCATAGTACAGCTGCCTTTTACATACAGTGGCTTGCAAAAGTATTCGGCCCCCTTGAAGTTTTCCACATTTTGTCACATTACTGCCACAAACATGAATCAATTTTATTGGAATTCCACGTAAAAGACCGATACAAAGTGGTGTACATGTGAGAAGTGGATCGAAAATCATACATCATTCCAAACATTTTTTACAAATAAATAACTGCAAAGTGGGGTGTGCATAATTATTCAGTCCCCTGAGTCAATACTTTGTAGAACCACCTTTTGCTGCAATTACAGCTGCCAGTCTTTTAGGGTATGTCTCTACCAGCTTTGCACATCTAGAGACTGAAATCCCTGACCATTCTTCTTTGCAAAACAGCTCCAGCTCAGTCAGATTAGATGGACAGCGTTTGTGAACAGCAGTTTTCAGATCTTGCCACAGATTCTCGATTGGATTTGGATCTGGACTTTGACTGGGCCATTCTAACACATGGATATGTTTTGTTTTAAACCATTCCATTGTTGCCTTGGCTTTATGTTTAGGGTCATTGTCCTGCTGGAAGGTGAACCTCCGCCCCAGTCTCAAGTCTTTTGCAGTCTCCAAGAGGTTTTCTTCCAAGTTTGCCCTGCATTTGGCTCCATCCATCTTCCCATCAACTCTGACCAGCTTCCCTGTCCCTGCTGAAGAGATGCACCCCCCAAGCATGATGCTGCCACCACCATATTTGACAGTGGGTATTGGTGTGTTCAGAGTGATGTGTAGTGTTAGTTTTCTGCCACACATAGCATTTTGGCCAAAAAGTTCAATTTTGGTCTCATCTGACCAGAGCACCTTCTTCCACATGGTTGCTGTGTCCCCCACATGGCTTGTGGCAAACTGCAAACGGGACTTCTTATGCTTTCTGTTAACAATGCCTTTCTTTTTACCACTCTTCCATAAAGGCCAACTTTGTACAGTGCATGACTATAGTTGTCCTATGGACAGAGCCTCCCACCTGAGCTGTAGATCTCTGCAGCTCGTCTAGAGTCACCATGGGCCTCTTGACTGCATTTCTGAGCAGCACTCTTCTTGATCGGCCTGTGAGTTTAGGCGGAGGGCCTTGTCTTGGTAGGTTTACAGTTGTGCCATACTCCTTCCATTTCTGAATGATCGCTTGAACAGTGCTCCGTGGGATGTTCAAGGCTTTGGAAATATTTTTGTAGCCTAAGCCTGCTTTAAATTTCTCAATAACTTGATCCCTGACCTGTCTTGTGTGTTCTTTGGACTTCACGGTGTTGTTGCTCCCAATATTATCTTAGACAACCTCTGAGGCCCTCACAGAGCAGCTATATTTGTGCTGACATTAGATTACACACAGGTGCACTCTATTTAGTCATTAGCACTCATCAGGCAATGTCTATAGGCAACTGACTGCACTCAGATCAAAGGGGGCCGAATAATTATGCACACACCACTTTGCAGTTATTTATTTTAAAAAAAATGTTTGGAATCATGTATGATTTTAGTTCCACTTCTCACGTGTACACCACTTTGTATTGGTCTTTCATGTGGAATTCCAATAAAATTGATTCATGTTTGTGGCAGTAATGGGACAAAATGTGGAAAACATCAAGGGGGCCAAATACTTTTGCAAGCCACTGTATCTGGCTAGCAGTCACTGCCATGTATCCCCTTTTCTTATTTCTCTCTGCTTCAAACACAATAGGGGAATGATAGCTGAGTGAGTTGTGCGCCCCCTTCTGCACTGCGCCCTGAGGCTGGAGCCTCTCTCGCCTCTGCCTCAGCCCGGCCCTGTATACTCTGGTGTGCACCTGTGTAAAAGTGAGGGCTTCAAAATGCATAAAATATGAATTAAAACAGGCATTTATTGTTGAACAAAAAAAAAGTGACAATGACAGTATATATATCTCGCATATCAGTCTTCTTTGCATTTTTCTTTTATCCCATCTCTGTCATTCGTTTCTGTTTTTCCTCATGTCTGAACTGTTAGCAGATTCTAGGCTCTTGCAGTTATAGTAAATGCTGTTTCAGGACTGACCACTAGAGGGTAGCAGTGCTTCACACTCCTGAGCGATCAGAATTTTCAAATAGGTGCAAGATTTCAGTTTCATGAAGTATGATGAACCAGATTCCACATATTTATAGTGATAACATAGAACCGTATTTTTTAGGCATATAAAACATTCGCGTCATCAGCTGAAGCCGGCACTAGGGGAGCAGTGAGAGAGAAGAAAGGTCTGTGATCGCTGCTGGATGAGGTGAGCCATGCTGCCACTGAGAGGAGGACATGGGGACAATACAGGGAGCCCCCCAACAGAGTGATGGGTCAGCAGCTCGTATCAGCAGGTGTTCGTAAGTTAGGGACTCCCTGTCATATAATTTAGCAGTGAATTTTTCTTCCTATTTTTGGTCTTAAAGCGGAATTTAACCCTGCATTTCAACTTTGCTCTAAAACATTATTTACAGTATATTATATGCAACCAGCATTTTTTTTTAATAGACCAGCATTGGAAGGGTTACACAGGGCTTTAACCTTCCTGGCGGTAAGCCCGAGCTGAGCTCGGGCTATGCCGCCGGAAGGCACCGCTCAGGCCCCGCTGGGCCGATTTGCATAATTTTCTTTTACCTGCACGCAGCTAGCACTTTGCTAGCTGCGTGCAGTGCCCGATCGCCGCCGCTACTCGCCGATCCGTCGCGCCGCAGCCGCCCCCCCCCCCCCCCCAGACCCCGTGCGCTGCCTGGCCAATGAGTGCCAGGCAGCTCTATGGGGTGGATCGGAATCCCCTATGACGTCACGACGTCGTTGACGTCGGTGACGTCATCCCGCCCCGTCGCCATGGCGACGGGGGAAGCCCTCCAGGAGATCCCGTTCTTTGAACGGGATCTCCTGATCGCCGATCGCCGGCGGCGATCGGAGGGGCTGGGGGGATGCCGCTGAGCAGCGGCTATCATGTAGCGAGACTTTGTCTCGCTACATGAAAAAAAAAAAATTTTTTAAAAAAGATTTGCTGCCCCCTGGCGATTTTTTAGCAAACCGCCAGGAGGGTTAAAGTTCCTGGAGATTTCTGCAGACGCATCCGAAGCTCAGATAGTTACATTTTGTTTACATAAATGTATCTAAGTGTTGAATGTTACACACTTTGGCTGTCCTCCAGCTCAGTCAGAGAGAGTCACATTCAACACTTAGATACATTTATGTAAACAAAATGTAACTATCTGAGCTGATGCGTCTGCAGAAATCTCCAGGAACTTTAAAGCCCTGTGTAACCCTTCCAATTCTGGTCTAGTAAAAAAAAAATGCTGGTTGCATATAATATACTGTAAATAATGTTTTAGAGCAAAGTTGAAATGCAGGGTTATATTCCGCTTTAAATACAGTAAAGAACATTGATAAGACTTCAAAACTCTTAAAGCAAACCTGAACATTTTTCTGAAGGTAAAAGATAGATACTTTCCTCCGGAAAGGAAAGCCTCTGGATCCTCTAGGATTCTCCATCTCCCTCCACCTCATCATTCCGGCGTTCAGAGGCGTAACAATAGACCCTGCAAGGGATTCAGCCGCAGGGGGGCCCCGTGGGGGGAAAAGCTTATTTTCCGTCATGAGAGACTGACAACTAAGGGCACAGAGAGATAAAGCTTTCTGCTTTCTGCACAATTGTTCTAAAGACTACATCTGCTCAGCCACTGATAAGGAATCATGCAAAGTTTTGCAGACAAAGATTTGTAGACCGTCCCTATTCAGTGAGCAGCAGGGTCTTGTGTAGAGCACCCAGCCCCCAAGCTCTCTACCCCTCCCCACGTGCTGTGTACTGTAGTGATGTTGGAGGAGTCTGCAGAGCCAGTTCTGCTCCATCAAAGTAGGACAGAATTAGTGTAATAAGCTGAAGCGCGAAGAACACTCGTCTGTCAGTTTTCTGCACACCATGGGCTTGATTCACTTGATTCGTGATGTCTGATATCATGATCGCGCTATTGTTTTGTGTGGGTTATATCTGGCGTAACGTTTTTCGTGCGCAAACGCACGTATGTTCGCATAAACATTCACGTTTGCGAAAAATCGTGGTTGCGCACAAAAAATGTTACGGAAAGCGCTAACGCGACCGTGATATCATTTATCATGGTTTAGAGAATCAAGTCCCATGTGTGTCTGTATGTGTGAAAACATGCAGGTTTATCACAGAAGCGAATGTTTATCACAGAAGCGAATGTAATTGAAAGAGAAAATGGGCAAATGGGCTTGATTCACAAAGCGGTGCTAACCTACTTAGCACGTCTAAAGTCTTTAGACGTGCTAACCAGGGTGCTAAGTAGGTTAGCACCGGATTTCTCAATCAGATCGCGCGCAAATATTTGCGTACAAAGCTTTGCACGCGCAAAGTCCTATGCGCGCGCTAAGTCCCATAGGCTTTAATGGGCACTTCACGCGGAGCGCCCTGCGCTCTGTGCAGTGCGCGCGTAAAGTTTTACGCGGATAAAGTTTTGCGCACATAAAGTTTTGCGCGCGAAAAGCTCGTTTAGATGTGCTAAGGGGGTTTTCACAGGCGTGCTAACAGTTAGCACCACTTTGTGAATCAAGCCCAATGTATGCAGTGCTACACTGCTGTCTGTTTCTATCTGCATGGGGAAATACATTCATGTGTGCACTAGCTAACTGATCAACATTGGTTCTCAGTTTACCTGTGCAGAAAGCGAGAGAGAGGGGCATCCAAAGTTTTGCAGAGGGGCCCAGTGATTTCTAGTTACGCCCCCTGCACACTGTGTTAGAATGGGGCGGTGGAGAAGGACGGGAGAAGTCCAATTGGCTTCATGCAATCAGGTCTACTGTCACTGATTTTCTTACAATTTGCTGAAATGATTGAATCGGAAGCTTGATCGGCCCGCAGTATTGAGTAATGTATGGGCACCACTTTTTGGGATGTGGCAGAATGCTGTTGCACAGTCACATGCTTCCCACCTGATCTTGTGGCGCATTTTACCTACTAAAATAGGGTGACCCAGAAAACACATTTAATGGTTCTTAAAGAAAACCTATACTGAAAAAAAGTTCCCCTGGGGGGTATTCACCTCGGGAGGGGAAGCCTCTGGATTCTATTGAGATTCCCCCATCCTCCTGTGTCCCACGGCGGTCTCGCTGCAGCCCCCGGAATGCACAGGCGACAAATCCAACAGCCTGTGCAATATTTACCTTTTTGGGCTCCAGCAGGGGCGCTGTTGTGGCTCCTCTGACGGAGATAGGCGAAAATAGCCGATCTCCGTCGGGTCCGCTCAACTGCGCAGGCGCAGGAGACTTGCGCCTGCGCAGTATTGTGGCCCAACGGAGATCGGCTATTTTCGCCTATCTCCGTGGGAAGGAGCGGATACTGCTTCTGCGCTGGAGCTAAAAGGTAAATATTTACAGCGCCCCCCCGGGAGGATTTTCTCCGCCGCCGTGGGACCGAGGAGGACGGGGGAAGCCTCAATAGGATCCGGAGGCTTCCCCCACCCGAGGTGAGTACCCCCCAGGGGAGTTTTTTTTCATTACAGATTTTCTTTAAAGGACTTCCGAGGCGAGGAGGATTACAATATGTTTCCTCACCTGGGGCTTCTTCCAGCCCATAGCAGCGGTCTCAGTCACTCGCCGCAGCCCCGGTCCTCCTTGGTGTCCCCGCTGGCCACCTATAGTGATCACAACCCTGCCTGCGGGTTGGCTCTCCTGCGTCAGGAGCAGAAGAGCCGGTCCCACCGGCGGGTTGTGATCATTTGCGCGCTACATTTAGTGAAACAACCCCATTGTGTCTATAGTTAATTTGGGAAATCAGAACCACTACAGCGAAAAAAGTTAATATCTGACAGAACCAACTGGTTTTGGACTAGTCCATCTCCCCATGGGGGATGCTCAGGGTTTTCTTTGTTTTCAAAAACATTTCCTGAACGGCAGTTACTAATTCTAACTGCTAAAATAGTGTCCAAGCGAGTAGGGTGGCTGACTGGTATCTTACTGTTTTGACAGGTAGACTTATTTACTGCCGTTCAGGAAATGCTCTTGAAAATAATGAAAATCCCCCTTGAGGACATGGATTAGTCCAAAAGCTGTCAGACCAATCGGATTGTAACTGCTTACTTTTTTCGCTAATATTTGTTCACAGCAAATATTTACTAATAACATTTTATGTAAAATGTTAGATCCAGGGGGAACAGAAAAGTTATTATATAAATGTGCACCAAAGAAAAATGACACTTTCTTATGTATTTTTGCTTTATTGGAAAACATAATATTGCCTTTGTTAATAAATACAAACCAATAAAAACCATAACAAACTTAACAAAATACATATAAAGCAATACTCCAGGTTCATCATGGCAGCTTCATCGCACTCTGCTCAGCTCTACAAGTACGGAAGGGGATAACTGAGATTTGCCGTAAAATACGTAACAGCCTTAAGCAGCCCATACACTCAGCCGATTTTCTGGACGATCGATCGATCGCGGTCGATCGATCGATCGATCGATCGCAAATCGGTTGGCCGATCGACCGATCGACGGCCGATTTCGATCGATTTCGATGGATTTCCATCGAACTAGCAGGGTGGAAAATTTAGGTCGATCTGATGAGATTGCTTATCAGTTTGCATTGGCCTTAATGGAAATCTGATGGCAAAAAAATGCCATCAGATCGAATTTCAACAGATTTCAAACTGAAATCTGTTGGAATTCTATCCTGGTAAAAAATGTTCTAAAAACGCATCAGATAGATCATCAGATGCATTTCTTATCTGTCTGCTGCCAATCTGACGAGTGTATGGGCACCTTAAGGAAACGGTACTATATTGTCATTTGACTTACTTGTCCCTCAAAGCTGTAGGCAGGGAGGGTGAGTAGACACCCTAAAAAAAGAGAGAAGCACAGAACAACGGGAGCCCCAATAGTATAGTATGTCAAATTGTAATGTGAGGAAAGGTGGTACTCACAAAGGGAGGTTGCAGAAGGGGCAACCAACCACTAGAAGCAGAGAGCAGAGTATAAACCTGACTCCACTCAGGTCTCCATGAGAAACTGTATGTGGTCGCACTGACTCCTCATGCAAAAAGCAACCACTGGTCCTGGCGGTGGCACGGCTCCATGGTACCAGGGTACACCCCTCCAAAGGAAGGTGAAACAAGCACAAAGAGAAGGAGAAGAGGCAGGGTATAATTAAACTTGCTTAAAGAGACACTGAAGCGAACTTATTTTGCACATGTTACCTTATAAGTCGCTTCAGTGCTCTCATAACAAGTAATCCGGCGTGTCCCCGCCGCTAAATGAGGACTGCAGAGCCCCCAAATACCTCTGCAAATATCCACGACCAACTTGGTTGTGGATTTTGCTGCGCTGAGAGGCAGAGCTTCCAGTTGTAGCTCTGCCCCTCCTGACGTCAATCGCCGCCTCTCCCCGCCCCTCTCTGTGAAGGAAGAGTGAGAGGGACGGGGTAAGAGGCCGAGATTCGCCGCGATTGACATCAGGAGGGGCAGAGCTGAAGCTGAAAGCTCTGCCCCTTCCAGGAAATGCCGGCTGGATTGCCCCCCCGGGGATTTTGGGGCTCTGCAGCCCTCGTTTAGAGGCGGGGACATGACGGATAACTTGTTATGAGGGCACTGAAGCAACTTATAAGTAACATGTGCAAAATAAGTTCGCTTCAGCGTCTCTTTAAAACCAATATAATGAAAAAAGGGATGAGGTGGCTTACCTCAATGAAGACAAAACTCATATAATAAATGGTGCCTTATTTTTGGCTTATAGCACAAAATCGGCCTTAGGAAGTGGGTTCAGTCCCACGAAACGTGTTACTAGTGCATAATTTAAATGTATTATATGAATTCTGTCTTCATTGAGGTAAGCCTGTTTCATCTGATTGGTTTTAACTCAGTTTTATTATACTCTTGGGGGCTTCTTCTCCTTCCCTTTGTGCTTGTCCCTCAAAGGAGCTTTTGATTTCAATAGGTTGTAAAATTGCATGAAATGGATAATAATCGCAATATTGGAAAATCTAAAAAAAAAAAAAGGCTACATTTCAACTGCTGTGTTTCCCTGCAAACAAATTCGGGTGGGAAAACGCAGGACTATTGACTGGCAAACGTAGACTAAAGAGATCAACAGGCTGACTACAAATTTGCGTGCAGGCAAAAAAACGGCAGCATAAAACCGCATAACGCATTTGAGTCTTTATAGCCCTGCGTATCACAGCTAGAGGGATTCAGATGCCTTCTCGCATTGCAACAAGTCCCGGAATCGCGTCTCGCAGATGCATGCCTGCACAGGGGAAGCTTAGGCTCATAGATTCGCCTGGAATTCTATTTAAAAATTAAAGTCACCCATTTTATCAGTGACCGTTACTTTATATCTGCATAAATAAACTGTATTAAACTGTATTCAAATCCCTATTTTATGCAAATATTATATATTATTTTGGATAGTATGAAAAAGGTAAGAACATTGCCATCAGGGGCGTAACTAGAGGGGAGCAGACCCTGCGATCACAGGGGGGCTCTGAGCTTCCCCTCCTCCGATACAGGGGGCTATACTTCAGATCAGGTGCTTGTGTGGCTACACTTGTTATGGGTTTGAAGAACATGATGTCCACACTTGTTTTATGACCCTTATGAGATAGGGCCCCCAGGCTGTGAAGGGCACCGAGGGGAGGCAAGGGAAGGGGTATGAACATTGGGGGGGATCAAAGTTTCACTGGGGAGCCCCATATATTGTAGTTACGCCACTGGTTGCCATTTATGTTCCTATGTGGGAGAAATTCATTTCCTGTCCATTCAGGAACTGGGTATCATTTTTAGAAAACTGTTTAGGGATTCAGTTCATAAAATGTCCCTTCAATGGTATAGAAAAATAGGAATTTTTTGTAGCGCGGGGGACTGATGGAACCTGGATCACAATCTTATTGCTGCTCCTCGCTTAATCTTCTGTTA
The DNA here is from genome assembly GCF_040937935.1 of Hyperolius riggenbachi. NCBI lineage: Eukaryota > Metazoa > Chordata > Amphibia > Anura > Hyperoliidae > Hyperolius > Hyperolius riggenbachi. Next base: position 482,845,954 of record NC_090648.1, on the reverse strand, counting down.
CACACCAGGATCACAGGACAACAAATAAAGGGATGAGAACGTAAGATCTACCCCATAACTTTCTATCCAAAACAAACTTTTAGCTTTAACTTTCTGCATTCTCTACAGTGCTTCATAATATCGGACATTTCAGACATTTGAAGTCCTTTGATTTTCTGAATCTGATCCATCGCTCGAGCTTTTTTAACATCACTGAAACACAATACAGCAATCAATTAAGGTTCAGCAAAATACAGGTAAAATACCCAGCAAAAATATATATTATTTTTATTTTCCAGTGAAAAGGGATGCCACGATATCAGAATTACAAATCTAAATCCAGCAATGCAGCAATTCACACGGTACAGGCTGGGAAAGGGGAGGAGGACAGAAATGCAAATGAGAGAAGAGTGAAGCAACGCAGCAGGAAAAGCATTTGATTGGTCCAATTCCAAGCTGAGTATAATTTGCATTAAACCCATTAAATCTGCATGCAAGCTAATTTTTTGCATCTTGTTAAACACCTCTAGTTATTAGTGAAAAAATGGTAAAATTAGATTTAGTATTATTGTGGAAAACATATACAAACAATGCTGATTGTACATTTCCATGGGCAAACAATCTCAGCCATTTAATTATAATCACACCAAATACCTTTTCAGATTCTGTTCTCTGATTTAGTTTACTGAAATGTTGATTTCTGGTCCTTTTTCTTGATACTTCAACTCAGACTAGAAATAAAATACAAAGTAATTTCACAGTTATTTCTCATCTGCCATATATATTCCTTGTTTTTCCATTTTGGTGCAGAGTTTTTTGAACTAACAAAAACAATAAACTTTAGGTGAATTTCCATTTTTTGCTAAGAAAAAAAAAACAGAACAATCCTCCAGATTCATATATACATTACAGGGGTTTCGACAGAACTTTTTCAGCTTTCAAATATTGAAATATGAGAAGAGACAAAAAAAGCCATCCCATGGTTTTGCAAACAGCAATATTCCTGATGGGTGTGTCACCTTGTTAATTACTCTGGGTGTGTTGGGAAGAAAGCAATGCTTCCTTCTTTGTGCAACTGATTACTCATGCATGGTTCGAATCCTGGCTAGGGCCAGTACCTATTCAGTAAGGAGTTCAAGGCAAGACTCCCTAACACTACAGGGTGGTCTCTTGAGTGCGCCCCAGTGGCTGCAGCTCTTGAGCGCTTTGAGTCCGACAGAAGAAAAGCTCCATACAAATGTTCATATTATTATTAAGATGTGCAAAGCCTATACTAGTGTAGTGAGAGTATGGTGGACAAGCCAGGGCCAGGTCATTCAGAATTCCAGCACTGGACAAATCAAAGTCGGGTCATACAGTGTTCAGGCACTACGTTGGACAAACCAAAATCAGAGCAGGCAGTGTTCAGGTTCTACACTGGATTAACCAAAGTCAGGTCAGGTAGCTTTCAGACAAAACAGAGGACAAACCAATTCAGGTCAGGCAGTGTTCAGGCAATATAGCGGACAAGCCAAAGTTGGGTCAGGCAGTGTTCAGGCACTACACTGGACACCTCAAAGTCAGGTCACACACTGTTTAGGTACTACACTAGACAAACCAAGGTCAGTTCTGGCACTATGCCGGACAAACCAAAGTCAGGTAGCATTCATGCAATACAGAGGACAAAACAAATTTTGCTCAGACAGTGTTCAGGCAATAAGGAGGACAAACAAAAGTCAGGTGAAGTAGCATTCAGGCAGTGCACTGGACAAACCAAAGTCAGGTGAGGCAGGGTTCAGATAACACAGAGGACAAACCAAAGTCAAGTCACACAGCTTTGAGGCAGTACACAGGAAAAACCAAAGTCAGGTCAGGAAAGGTTCAGGCAATACAGAGGACAAACCAAAGTCAGATGAGGCAACATTAAGGAATATGCTGAACAAACTAAAGTCTGGTCAGGCAGCGTTCAAGCCATATAGTGGATAATCTCAAGTAGATCTATGAGGAATGAGGAAGGTAAGGTGGAAAATGATTCATATCAAGTAGATGTTAATTGCTTACCACACCTCATAGTGTATCCCTAGCTTTAGATTAATACAAGAGTAATTGGATAAGGATCTTATTAAGCCCTAGGCTGCCTATGTTTCTTGCGGATTTCTTTTTGTTGGCAGCTGAATGCACCAGATTGTATGTTGCACTGAAATAACTGCTGTGCAGACATCAGAGTTCAAATTTATCCCCTTTAGCACCTGAGCGGTATGTACCGCCGCAGGAGATCGCATGGCCCCGGGTGGGTTTTTTGTAATAAAAATTGTCTCAGATTATGTAGCTAGCACTTGGCTAGCTACATGTTGCCCCCGATCGCTGCCGGCACCCTCTGATCCCGCCCTTAAACATACCTCGCCCCGGAAAAAACGCGATGGTGCAGCCTCTCCAATGGCCTCCAGACGTCGCTATGGGGAGGATCGGGACTGCGCATGACGTCGATGACGGCATAGTGACGACAGAAGCTGTTTGGGGAAGTTGCGGTTCTTGCGGGATCGCGGCTAAGTAAATATAGCCAGCGGTGATCGGGGGGATCAGAGCGGTGCCGGGGGACTTGGGGCACATGTGTAGCTAGCCTAGTGCTAGCTACACTATATAAAAAACATTTGAAACAAAAATTTCCCTCCCCCCAGACGCATGGCCGCAAACATTGAGCGCTAGGGTGGTTAAATTCAAAACAAGAATATGAGACTGCAGGGACGTTCTATAAACTATCGCTAATTCAAATGCAATTAATTATCAGTTCAGGTTTGCTTTAAGAAATGAACCAATCTGTAAGCATAAAGAAAAAAATTCCAGTAACTAAAATATGAATTGTACAAGGCCCTTCACAAATAGCTCCTTATTCAAATCACTTTTTCTCCTAGGAGATCATTTTTCATCTTTTCTTTAAAATACATTTTCACAGCACTCTGCAATTGAAAAATGAGATTGAAAAGTACTGACAAAATCATTCTGAGTACTTTCTTCCTTGCTGATGGCTCAAAGGGGAACTTCAGCCTAAAGAAACATACTGTCATTAAGTTACATTAGTTATGTTAATTAGAATAGATAGGTAATATAATCTCTTACCCACTCTGTTTTAAAAGAACAGGCAAATGTTTGATTTCATGGGGGCTGCCATCTTTGTCATGGGGGCAGCCATCTTTTTGGTTGAAAGGAGGTGACAAGGAGCAGGAGACACAGTTCCAACTGTCCTGTGTCCTGATTACCCCTCCCAGCTGCACACGCTAGGCTTCAAATGTCAAATTCAAAGTGTAAAAAAAAAAAAATTGCACCAAAACAGCAGAACGAGAACAACAACATCAGAAATCCCATCATGCTTTGCACAGCATCAGGGGAAAAAAGCCCGGGCAGTTTTCTTCTGTGCAGCTAAAAATGAGGCTTGTATAAGAGAAACCAAGTTCTGATGCTGTGAAACTGTTAAAGAAACACCAGGCCTTTCCAGTGCTGCTGAGTCAATTTTTAGTCCGGAGGTTCACTTTAAAAAGCATTTTATTGTTAATGTGTTTAAATACTACAGAGGGGAAAACTTAGGAGAAAATGTTATTCAAATAGGGGCCTCTATCTTCACACCATTCTTTGTGCTGAACAACATGAATTCTTATGAGGTTTAGTAAGATCCAGGCTCATATGCAATTCACTCTCCCCCCCAACTCCCCCCCCCCCCCCCGCCCCCCGAACCCCCTTGCCCCAACTCCCCCCCCCCCCCTAGTTTTCTCCTACATTATATTTTCACCTCTTGGCCTCAATTCACTACGCTTAACTGCTGTCTTTAATAACGTTTCTAGAGTTATCACCATGGTGATAAGGCATGTAGTATTGAGGAAACATTCTACCTCAGGCAAACCTAAAGTTAACTCTTCTGATTTTAAGTTAAGGAGAGATCTCTAAAGTTAACTCTTCAATCCTTAAAATAACTACAGATTTCTAAACTAAAAGACAGGCTGTTAATTAACTGCATGTGAAAATAACTACAGAGGATGTAACTTAAAGTGGATCCGAGATAAACTTTTACCCATTGCATAATTGTGTTCCTTTCATATAGTTTATAGGGCATTCCTCAAGCCAAATACTTTTTTAGTTTTGTTTTAATACTCTAATTGCCTATAAACTAAACATGCCTCGCCCACAGCTTTTCACAGTTGGCAGTGTAGCAAGGGATTATGGGAGCTCAGTCTGGGCAGGAGGAGGTTACTAGCCATTGATTTCAGAGGCAGAGGGGAGGAGGGAGGAAGAGAGGGGACTGAATTTACACACAGGCAAGCTGATAGCATCTCCAGCCCTCAGCCCGTGACAATGAGACAAACAGAACATGGCTGCCCTCATTGTATCACAGGAATAAATAATCATAAACTCTTGAAGCTGTTTGCAGCTAGATATGCTGTGTAAACTATCTAAACTTTAGATAAGAGATATAGACAAGTTACTTGTTATAGTTAGTTTTTCATCTCGGATCCACTTTAAAGATAGAAGTGATAAGATAACTCTCTCGCTGTGAAAACGTATCTCTACACCTTAATAACGCAAGATCGATGTGTGGAGGTAAGTTTTCTCTTGCCTTATTATCTCCAGCATGATCTTAGTGAATTGAGGCTATTAAAATGCTTTTTAAACCACCAGCAAGCAAGAAAATTTTTACCAACGTTTGGGTATTTTTTCAATTGTAAAATGCTGAAAAGTTATTTTAAAGAGAAGATGAAAATGTATCTCCTAGGAGATAACTCAGGTGAAAACATGAATTGCATACGGCACCAGACTTTATTCTGAAATGTGCTGACTGGAATAGAATTCAGAAAGCAACTCTAATGCTGGGAATACACCAGGGCCCATATGCAATTCACTATTTTCTCCTGAGTTTTCTCCTACGAGATAATTTTTCATCTTCTGTTTAAAAAAAAAATTCAGCACTTTGCAATTGGAAAAGCATCAAAAACTAGGTGAAAAGGTACTACAGAAATTATTTGAGTATTTGTTTGCTTGCAGGTGGTTTAACCTCCCTGGCGTTCTATTAAAGATCGCCAGGGGGCAGCGCAGCGCTATTTTTTAAATTTTTTTTTTTCAATCATGTAGCTAGCCTAGCGCTAGCTACATGATGCCCCCCTCCCTTCCGCATCCCTCCCACCCCTCCGATCGCCGCTGGCGCTGTAAGCCATAAGGAAATCCCGTTCTGAAACGGGATTTCCTTTAGGGCTTCCCCCATTGCCATGGCGACGCACGTCGTGACGTCATCGACGTCGGCGACGTCATGACGTCACAGGGAGACCCGATCCACCTCTCAACGCTGCCTGGCACTGATTGGCCAGGCAGCGCACGGGGTCTGGCCTGGGGGGGCCCTGCATCGCGGCGGCGGCGGATCGGCGGCGGGCGGTGGCGATCAGGTGAGACACGCAGCAAGCAAAGTGCTTGCTGCGTGTTTAAAAAAAAAATTATTCAAATCGGCCCAGCGGGGCCTGAGCGGCGACCTCCGGCGGTAATGGACGTATTAAGTCGTCCATACCGCTAAGGAGGTTAAAGGGCATTTAATTGACAAGGTGTGAAACTATCACCTAGGAGAAAAGTTAGGAGAAAAAGTTCATTGCATATGGGCCCATAAGTTTTTTTGGCAGATGGATGGCTCGATAGATCATTTCCAATACGTCCGATCTGATTTCGATCATTTTTCTGATCAATTAACAGAAGTGAATTGAAATCGATTGGAAAAAACAATCAGAAAATCGTCCATTAAATCTGCTGAAAAAACTTATCATGAATTCCCAGCATAATGCAAAAAATAAAAATCTGTTGGATAACAAATAAAAATTTGTCTTACGTCTTCACTGTCTGTGGAATCTGCATCTTCTGCCACGTTACTCTCTTCAGTTTTAGCTGTTTTTGGTAAGATATCATCCAACCAGCTGAGATCATGTAAAGAAAAGATACACTCCATAGCCTTCCGAATACCTGCCAGGGCCAGCAGCTGAAACACAGATGGGAATTTAGGGACATATTTTTGTTATAATAGATTTGTATTAGTGTTTCAAGAAAAACAGCAAAGAGCTAGTATAACACTTATAGGACAACTGTGCTGAGAGGGATATGGAAGCTGACATATTTATGTCCTTTTAAATAATACCAGTTGCCTGGCTGTCCTGATGATCCTCTACCTCTGATATTTTTCGCCATAGACCCTGAACAAGCATGCAGCAGATGAGGTGTTTCTGACATTATTGTCAGATATGACAAGATTAGCTGCATGCTTGTTTCTGGTGTGATTCAGACACTACTGCAGCCAAATAGATCAGCAGGGCAGCCAGGCAACTGGTATTGTTTAACAGGAAATAAACATGGCAGCCTCCATATCGCTCTCCTTACAGTCCTTTAAAGCATATTTGTGAATAGCAATATAATCAAGTTGAACTGACATACTGTACTCAAGTTATAATCTCGTACATTGTAAAGCCTATGGTCTCAATAGTTTCATGAAATTACATATCTCATTCATCAAAGAAGGCTTATAGATGAGTTTGAGTTGCCATCGCTCACCCATTCTCTTGGCCTTTAGCGGCTGGGTGAGCAAAATAGTAGTGTCTTAAAGGACAACTATAACCCGCTAAAACAAAAAAGTTATATACTCACCTAAGAGGAGAGAAGATCCTTCGGAGCCTTTCCTCTCTGCATCCCCTCATTCCACAGGCCTGCTCCCATGTTGGCAGTACTGAGCCACTCGTCTTTGGAAGGACTCAAAGACCTCAGTACTTCTTTGGCCTTCTAAGGAGATCCGGAGGCCTCCTTAACATTAAAGTTGGAGGGTGGAACGGGGGCCCATCGGTGGAACGAGGGGGTGCAGGGAGGAACGGGAAGGTTCTACTGGATCCAAAGCCCTCCGTCCTCTTAGGTGGGTATGCAACTTTTCGAGAGACATTTTCATCTTGTGTTGTCATTATGGGTCCAATTGGACGTTACTTAATTTCTATATGGTGCCCATCATTCCGGTCGTCAGAAAAATCGCATAGTGGTACGGGCCTTAAGATTTTCATAAATTAGGAAATTGTCTTAACCTACTTTTGACATGTTTTAATACTAAAAAGGACTGCCTCCAAAATGCAGCTATGGTATGGTTTACTGTTGTGAATTTTTTTTTTATTATTCTTAGGACCTAGTTACCCCTTCCATTTTTTCCCCTGATATTGCTTCCTCTTGATTATTCCAAACAAAGAACCTCAGAACTGTATAAATCCACTGATGACCTTAATTCATAGCCTCTTGGCTTTAGGACAGTCCCACCACACATCTTCCAGTACAGTAATGGGAAAATTGGAAAAGGAGTCCAAAGGTGTGGCCATATCAGAGAATCTGTCACCGATCACCCAGTTCCCTCCCCCAGGAGCCACCAGATCCTTAATTCCAAAAGAACAAGCAGAGAAGGTGGCACTCCACTGGCTGCAAGCTAAGAAGTTTAGGTGTGCCACCTCGTTTCTTCTTTCTACAAAAATAGTTGCCACTTAACGCTTTTTAATGTGTTTTGTCTTCAATTGTAAATTAATATGAATAAAATTAAGTTAAATACTGTATTTTTTGGACGATAAGACTCAGTTTTTTCTCTCCCAAAAGTGGGGGGAAAAGTCACTGTCTTATAGTCCAAATGCAGGAAGTTCCTGACTTGTGAACGCTGCCAATACGAACCTCCAACCCGCCACAATGTCACAGACTCCTTGTACTGTGCCCATGCAAAGGAGGACATGGGGGGATACAAAGGGGCATAGAGGAGAACACAAAGAGGACAGAGGGGGACACAGGAGGACAGAGGAGGACTCAGGGAGGCACAAGAGGTTTAAGGGGGCACAAGATGCCCCATCACCATGGATGCACCAGGTTTAGTATATACATTTTGTACCCCCTGGTTTTGTCCTCTAAATCTAGGTGTGTCTTATGGTCAGGAGCGTCTTATAGTACAAAAAATACGGTAGTTAACTCCTGATTAAGTATTATTATTGGAATGCAAACTCTCTGTTTCTTTATGCTTAAAGGGACACTTAAGGCTATTAAAACAAATGAGTTTTACTCACCTGGGGCTTCCACCAGCCCCATGCAGCTGTCCGGTGCCCACCCAGTCTCGCTCAGATCCTCCTGGCCCCGCCGGCAGCTACTTCCGTTTTCGGCGACAGGCACCGACAGGCCTGGGAACGCGAGTGATTCTTCGCATTCCTGGCCGCAGTAGCGCCCTCTATACTGCTATTGCAGCCAGGAACGCGAAGAATCACTCGCTTTCCCAGGCCTGTCAGTTCCTGTCGACGAAAACGGAAGTAGCTGCCGGCGGGGCCAGGAGGATCTGAGCAAGACTGCGTGGGCACAGGATGGCTGCAGGGGGCTGGTGGAAGCCCCAGGTGAGTAAAACTCTTTTTTTGTTTTATGTTTATTATATAAAGTAAAATATGTTTACAAAAGCATTCAAAATAATATCCATGTTTTTCAAATGTGTATAGACAGAATATAAATGTGTATTTACACTACTCTAAACTAAGCCCTGTTGTCCACCAGCTAAGCTGCACTACACTACACTACTCTAAACTACACTAAACTAAACTCCCCTGATCCTGCTGCCATGCTTCTCTCCCTTTCTCTCTGGTCCTGTAGCTGCAAATGTGGTCCTTCTCTCCTCTGGTAGTTTCCTGTACACCGTGGCCACCTGGCGCTATACATATTTGGTCCAACATTCTTCCTGGCTGTCTCTTCTTCCTGATTAATGGTTCCCGGTGTGACCCCAGCTGCATACATGCACTGGGGTCAAGTATGTTGTACAGCACACGTGTGCTTCTGGGGTCATGCATGGAACCAAGAATCAGTTAGTAGGCCAGGTTGAACAGAGGCTCGAAGATGTATAGCAGCAGGGGGCCACGGTGTACAGGAAACTTCCGGAGGAGAATAGGATCACGCGTGGAGCTGCAGGACCAAGCGAGGGAGAGAAAAGTTTGGCGGCAGGATCCGGTAAGTATAATGTAACGATTGTGTAATTCTTTCCGTGGTCAGCGCACAGGATGCGCGCTGATACTGCGGAAATCCTCCACAAGCGTATAATCTGAGAGAACCCAACAATGGTGCTATGCACCTGTAGAGAGGAATTCCTGCCGGCAGATGGAGCTGTGGAGTGCAGAGGAACAGATCCTCTGCACAGCCACAGATGCCAGATAGGAATTGTATGAGGGGAAGCAATGCAGCGCAAGATAGCCCTTAAAGAGAGAGCACAGAGACAGGGTGTATGTGTGTTCACCAATCTAGTCGCCATCCAGCGACGATGAACACACAACCGTAGAAACAAAGTAGGAACATAATCGCGAGAGAGGCGATTGCCAGAAGTGACACAAGACTGAGCAGGACAGAGCACGAGAGTAGCAAAGGCACAGCAAACAACAATGAGAAGATAAGGAAAATAACAAACGCTAGCTAAACGCGAACACCGCACTCATTCGCAACAGCGAACGCGTTTACGGCGCGGTCTCTGCACGTTAAGCGCAACAGAGACAAGCACGCCACCCTGACTAACGAATGAACACAAATGGACAAATAACAGGAATGCTTGCTAAACGGCTGCCTTACCGTAGACAGCCGCAATCATTTTCTCCAGACAGACAGATGAACGGAAAACAGGAATAGGTCAGATAAGATCCACCGCTCTTCCGCCAGAGCGAGTGCGATCCGGGTTCAGGGATAGGACAGGAAGGATCCACTGCTCTTTCCGCCACAGCGAGTGTGATCCAAGCAGAGAAACAGAGCTAGCAGGATCCACTGCTCTTTTCCATCAGAACAAGTGTGATCCAAGTACAGAAACAGAGCTTAGCAGGATCCACTGCTCTTTCCGCCAGAGCGAGTGCGATCCACACGACAAAACAGACAGAAGGAGTAACCCGTAGCAACCGCTGCTACGGTAAAACTCCAAGACATAGACTAGAGAGATCCACTGCCGCTAACGCTAGGGCAAGTGCGATCCAGGTTCTGGACCAAACGATTCACCATCGCCAACTGCTGGCGACAGTGCAATCGTAAGGACAACAGAAGACAGAACAGGCAATACAAATAACTACAACCTGACTATACTAGAGGGATGCCTAATGCAGTCCCCAGGAATACTCTAAGATAATCTTTAGCAAACAATAGCAAGGCTGACGCTCCAGGAGTGTTTTAGCAGTAACAAACCATGATGACCAGCAAAGGATTGTGGGATCACATGGTATTTATGCTGCAAGCCTTCAAGGGAGGCGACTAGGCAATTTGCATAATTAGTATATGCAAATTCCTCAGCAGCAGAGCAGGTCTGAAGCTTGCAAGCAAAGACAGGTCTATTATCCAGAGACCTGCATCCCACAGACTTAAGGAATGGTCAAACAGCTGTCTGCCTGTGCAGCCAGCTGAGCGGATCATTACATATAAGACACAGTTTTGGGGGGAGGGGAGAAAAGTGTGTATTATATTCCGAAAAAATACGGTATCTGTTTTTTTTTTCTTTTCGCCTCGGGTTTAGTTTAAGTTCTGTCGACACTACAGAAAGTGAATTAGGTGTAGGTTATTATTATTTACCATCAAAGGGAAAATAATTGCTGCTTCTGTTGACTTCAGTATCCATAAAATGACCAAACAAGTTATCTGAATCAGGGTGAACAGATGAACTTTCAGAAGAGGAACATGGCGAAGATAAATGAGGTCAGGTTGATGCTTTGGTGGGACGAAAAGTAATTTCAACCGCTCCATAAACTGTGAGATAAAAATAACAGATGTTTAGAAAGTATATGTGATAGTAGCATATTAACTGACATGGAAACAATGGCATTAGATCTAATTAGCATTGAACTGACTTTAGTTTTAGCCTGCATTCCTTAGTAGCATGCATACTAGTGTTAGGCCTTGTTCATATTGCATTTCGATCGCGTTAGCGTTCGCGTTGGACATTTTTTGACGCAATTTTTTTCGATATTCCCGGCGCTTGGGTGGATGGTGCGTAAGCGATTTTCTAAGCGTTTTTGCAGATCGTTTTTTTCATTCACTCCCTGATGCAAGTCAGGAAGTGAACTCTTTGACCGGGAAAAGAATAAATACAAAGTATTTATTCTTAAAAACGCTCACGCAATCGCTGCACAAATCGATTTTGTGAGCGTTTTGCATTTTTCCTATACCTTCCATTGAGGTGGAATCGCCTCAAAAATGGCCCATGCAGCGCTTCTCTGAGCGGATCGGAAACGAACCGCTCAGATGTGAACTCTCTCATAAAGAATCATTGCACAAGCGTTTTTAGGGAGATTTTGAAAATCGCCTGCGCTTGAAAAAAGGGCAAAGATGCCCTAGATGTGAACGAGCTCTAAAGAAGCATTGGAAAAGTGCTTTAAATGTGCTAGGGAGAGAGGGGCTAAGTGTAGACACCATTACCTAACTATGAAGATGGGTATATTACATTTTACTACACAAAAACATCACAAATAACTGCATTTCTGTATTCAAAAGTATGACTTGTCCTCCTTAAAGGGAAGGTCTGAGCTACTTAAAAAAAAAAAAGATCTACTTACCTGGGGCTTCCTCCATCCCCTGGCTGCCGTCCTGTGCCCTCGCCACAGCTCCACTCCCCGCCAGTGGCCCGGGGTCCCCTCCAGTGCAGATGCCGACCTGCATCTGCAGACAGGCATGGGCTTAAATGGGCTTAAATTCGGATTCGGGTGATCCGGATAGTTACTATCCGGATTTCACCCAGTAATGCTGTGTGGGCTGGGCAGGGGGTTCAAGCTTACCCGTCTGACGTCTTCTTCGCTCGTCCCTCGGCGCCTCCCACGATGCGTTCCATTGCACCGTCACGTGATTACAAACACTTCCTCCTTCAACCCGGAAGGAGGAAGTGTTTGTAATCACGTGACGGCGCATTGGAACGCATCGTGGGAGGCGCCGAGGGACGAGCGAAGAAGACGTCAGACGGGTAAGGTTGACACCCCCCCTGCCCAGCCCGCACAGCATTACTGGGTGAAATCCGGATAGTAACTATCCGGATCACCCGAATCCGAATTTAAGCCCATGCCTGCCTATAGATGCCGGCAGCACTTCACAGAACACTCCGGATTACGTCAATGCAGCTGCGAGCGGCTCTCGCACAGGCGCAGTAGATGCAGACCTGGCAAGGTCCGGAGGGGACCCCGGGCCATCGGCGGTGAGGGGAGCTGCGGCGAGGGCACAGGACCGCTGTCAGGGGCTGGAGGAAGCCCCGGGTAAGTAGCTTGCATCTTTCCTTTAAAGGACAACTGGGTTGATAAGAATATGGAGGCTGCCATATTTATCTCCTATTAAACAATACCAGTTGCCTGGCAGCTGATCTATTTGGCTGCAGTAGTGTCTGAATAACACCAGAAACATGCATGCAGCTTATCCTGTCAGATCTGACAATAATCTCAGAAACACCCGATTTGCTGCATGCTTGTTCCAGGGCTATGGCTAAAAGTATTAGGCAGAGGATCAGCAGGATAGCCAGGCAACTGGTATTGCTTATAAGGAAATAAATATGGCAGCCTCCATATCATTCTCACTTCCGATGCCCGTTAAAAAAACAATACTTTCAAAGTATTTTCAATCTGCTGGCCCTTATACTACATAGATTTGTTAAATCTGTACAACCAAGATTTCATGGTGTGTGGTGAGCCTTAAAATGTCCATACATCAGAAGATTATGGGCAGATTCAACAAAGAGACAAAATTCAATTGAATCTGACTAGAGATAAAATTATCTCTTCATCAAAGCTGCCTATATACTGCAGGCCGATTCCCGTCCGATTTCAGCATGAAATCTTCAGGGAATCGGTTGAGCCCGCAGCGTCTGTCCTGCCGCCGCCGCCCCCCCCCCTAATGTATAAATGTGCGCCAGTGCATGTGCGGAGAGCTGCCCGGAGGTTACAGACACCGTGTGGAGGCTGGCACAGGACAGGTCATGTATAAATGCACACAGGGGGTCGTTTTGTTGAAAATCAGCCGCCATACCGCCGCACTCCTGATCAACCAACTTTGGCCCGACATCTTGCACCAGGCGTGACCGGCTACCGCAACCAATATCGGCCCAAAATTGGTTGCATCGTCGGTTTGGCCTGCACTTGGCAGCACTGATTTTCAACCAATTCGATCATAATAATCAAATTGGTTGGTCGTTCGGCTGCCAAGGTCGTCTGATGTATGGCCACCTTTAGTCTTTTGGTGCCAAATGCCTTAAGGTAGCCACACATGATACAATAAAATGTTACGATTTTACAGTAATTCGATAAAAACGATCGGATATCCTGAAGAAATCGAAAGCTTTTTTTTTCATTCGACTGAAAAATCCGATCAGATTTCCCGTTTTCTTCGATTTTTATCGATCCGGAATGCCGGATATTTTTCTTCAATCTCTCTAAAGATTGTATGGTGTGTATTCGAGGAAAGGTAAAGATTTCTCATGGTAAAGGGGTATCGGCTACTAATTGGGATGAAGCTCAATCGGTCACAGACCCTATTCTCAACCCTTAAAAGAGTTTTCAATACACACTAACTTAACCTGATATGTTCAACTAGCGTTCACCAAAACCTTTCCATATAGTAATATAATGTGACAATAATCCTCATACATTATATTTATTGCTATAAAAAAAGACAGCTCTATCCCTGGGAAGATATTAGCTTCAATGAGGATTAAATACCAATTGAGTGGATAAAATGATAAAAAACAATTATTTGGATAAAATGATAAACAAAGTACCTGAATGCTTTTCAAAGCTGCCACGCCCATTTGAAGAAATATTCCATATAATACAGGCATTGGAATATACTATAAAAGAAGAAAAAGTAGTTAAATATCAGGGGCGTGACTAGAAATCACTGGGCCCCCCTGCAATACTTTGGATGGGTAAAACAAGAGATGGCGCTCTGGCAAGTAAAACACATCCATATAAACACCATAGATCAAAAGTCCATGTACAATACACCTAAAATTCTAAAATGTCCATAAACATCTGAAACTTTGAGGTTATCTTCATCTAATATAAGGTCATGGTCTGCTGCATATGCTGCCAAGATTGCATGTGAGTGGACCACCACCAACACCCTTTGTGTGCCACTCACCGCTGTATTAGACCAACCAATGGTCTATATGCGCCTTGGGACCGTTCCCGGGTCGTCCCCCACCTCTCGATCACAATGCTCTCACAATGGTCATAAAAGCATACAGTGATTTTGGCACTGGCTCTCCCCCGCATTGATGGCCAGACTCGGTGGAGTCTGGTGCGGAAGCGGACCTGGTACGGCTTGAAGTGGTGAGGACGGGCGAATAGGTGTCCCAGCGTCCACCGTGTGCGCAGCAGAGGAGCAACAGGGTCTAAAGCCTGCCAGCCTGGCCACCAATGCGGGGGAGAGCCCGTGCCAAAATCACTCTATGCTTTTATGACCATTTGGAGATTGTAAGTGCAATTGCTTTTTATAATCAAAACGTTTTTAGCAGTATTACGCTATGTGGAGTATCTTTCATTGAGGTGACACTGTTGCTTAAGAAGGCATATCTGGATTTAAGAGAGCATTGTGATCGAGAGGTGGGGGACGACCCGGGAACGGTCCCAAGGCGCATATAGACCATTGATTGGTCTAATACAGCGGTGAGTGGCACACAAAGGGTGTTGGTGGTGGTCCACTCACATGCAATATTGGCAGGATATGCAGCAGACCATGACCTTATATTAGATGAAGATAACCTCAAAGTTTCAGATGTTTATGGACATTTTAGAATTTTAGGTGTATTGTACATGGACTTTTGATCTATGGTGTTTATATGGATGTGTTTTAATTGCCAGAGCGCCATCTCTTGTTTTATATATATCTAAGTGTGAAGAGGAGGCGAACTGGTTGATCAGTTTAATACCTGCTGTGAGCGCTGACCTCTTGTAACAAAATACTTTGGATGGGGCTCCCTCCCCCCGCACACTGAATAGGGACTGTCTACAAATCTTTGTATACAAAACATTGCATGATTCATTATCAGTGGCTTAGCAGATGCAGTTATTAGAACAATTGTGCAGAGAGCAGAAAGCTTTTAGTCTCCATGCCCTTAGTTGTCAGTCTCTCAAGACGGGGCCCTCTGTGGCTTCTGGGCACCCCTGCGGCTGCATCCCTTGCAGGGTCTGTTGTTACGCACCTGTTAAATATATATTTTGTTTCTGTGGAAATGCACTAAAAAATGTTTGTTTCCTGCTTAGGATGTTGTTGCAACGCCCCACTCTTTCTCCATTCTCCACAAACCTTTTAACTTACACATATGCTAACTAGAGGGAGCTGCAGAGGTATACAGATATGCACATCTAAAGGGATACAGAAAAGCCTTTTTTAAATGTCTCCCTCTCCTGCACTGAAGTCACACCCTCCAGAGTATCAGATCAAATGGGGTGAGAAGCTGTGTGGCTCTCCCTATTGGCTGTCTGGCTCTTCCTATTGGCTGTCTGCTACATCTGTCAACTTTTACTGCATAGAGATTTGGAGTTACCAGCTGGTCAGATCGGGAGGTAAATACCAAACACTTTTACTTAAATTAACTGAATGATTTAATCTTCGTGAATTGCAATTACTTGAGTAATTTTCTGCACAAATTGGTAATTTACCTCACTAGTCGGTAATTTTACTTTTGAGAGAAGTAATAGGTTTAGTGAATTGGCATTTGGCAAGGTGAACGGTAAAATCAGCTGTTTTATACATTAGCGAATGTGGTGAATTGAGGCTTATGGCTCTAATTGAATTAACTTTTCTCCAAACTTGTCTCCTAATAGATCATTTTTCAACTTTTGTTTAAAATAACTTTTCAGCACTTTGCAAGTGTCGGGCTAGCCGCCGCAGGGGATCACATGGCCCCGGGAGGATTTTTTAAAATAAAAATTTCTCTATATCCTTCAGCTAGCCCTTTGCTAGCTAATTATGTCCCCCAAGTGCCTCCAGTCCTCACCGATCGCCCCCGATCACCGCCGTAATACATACCCCCCAGGGATCCCGCAATGGCTCAGCCTCCCAATCAGCTCCAGGCTTTGCTATGGGGAGCATCGGGAATGCGCATGATGTCATGTCCGATCGTCGCCATAGCGACGACTGAAGCTGCATTGTGAAGTTGCGGCTCTCGCGGGATCGCGGACGGGTAAATATTACCGGCGACGATCGGGGGGATCAGAGCGGTGGCGGACATAATTAGCTAGGAAAGTGCTAGCTTACACATATAGCGCAACTTTTATTTTAAAAAATCCTCCCGTGGATGCAGCCTCTAAAACTGCGTACCGCCAGGGAGGTTAAATAGGAACGCCAGTGAAAAAAATGTAATGAAAAAGTGCTTCGTTTTTACAATAATTATGTATAAATAATTTAGTCAGTGTTTGCCCACTGTAAAAGCTTTCCTCTCTCTGATTTACATTCTGACATTTATCACATGGTGACATTTTTACTGCTGGCAGTTGATGTCAGTGGAAGTAGCTGCTGCTTGCTTTTTTGGCAGTTGGAACAGCTGTAAACAGCTATTCCCCCACAATGCAACAAGGTTCACAGACAGGAAACTGCCAGGACCCTTGTCCTCACAGTTTCCTGTGGGAGGGATATCACCACAATATCAGCCATACAGCGCCCCCTGATGGTCTGTTTGTGAAAAGTAATAGATTTTTCATGTAAATGGGGGTATAAGCTACTGATTAGGATGAAGTTCAATTCTTGTCATGGTTTATCTTTAAAAGTTATTTTTGATAAGATGTGAAAATATCACCTAGGAGAAAACTTAGGAGAAAAAGTAAAGTGGCTAGTGCCCACAGTAAACTGAATTGAGGAGATTTGGGCGCAGCCGGTGCCACTAAAGGCCGTAATAGGAATTATGGCTATAGCGGTCGCTCAGTGAGTAATTTGGGCACCATCAAAAGATGGAGCACAAATTACTGTAAAAACAAAGCAATAGCTGGCAGCTGAATTACATCATTCCCCCACTATCCATGGTGCCCCGGAGGGGGAATAGTAATGAACGCCGCCGGGACTTGTGCAGGAGAAGGGTAAGCCGTTTATCGTCTTTACCCTGCGCCCAAATCTCTCGGCGGCTAATTCATATGTATGCAATTGAATAAGGACCTATGTTCTTTACCAGTTATTACGTGGTGTAAAAAAGTAGAAGCCTTCAACCCAAAGAACACCATCCCCACAGTCAAACATAGTAATGGGAACCTAATGCTTTGGGGGTGTTTTTTAGCCAATGGACCAGGGAACCTAATCGCAGTAAACGGCACCATGAAAAAAGAGCAATACATGAGGATTCTCAACGACAACATCAGGCAGTCTTCAGAGCACCTGTGGACATTTCAGCATAACAATGACCCAAAACACACAGCAAAAGTGGTGAAGAAATAGTTAGCAGACAACAACATTAACGTTTTGGAGTCCTGACTTGAATCCATTTGAGAATGTGTGGAGGGAGCTAAAGATCAGGGCGATGGCAAGAAGACCCTCCAACCTGAAAGATTTGGAGCTCATTGCTAAAGATGACAGGGCGAAAATAGCTGTAGAGATATGCAATTGTAGGAAGCGTTTGATTGCTGTAATAGCCAATAAAGTATTTTCTATTATTGAGAAGGGTACGAATAATTTTGCACTTGACACTTTTTGCTCAAATGTAAATAAAAGCTGAGAAATGTTTTTTTCCCACAATAATGCCACTTGTATATCATCTTATTATCTTTTGGGAGACTCCTATGTCATTTCCCATCAAAAAATTACTTGCTGGTTGAATAAAAGTAAGTAAGTCAAAATTTGCCAGGGGTATGAATAATTATGGGGAGCGCTGTATTTTCAATTTTACAATGTTTCATGACAGTGTTCCTTTACGTGTTCATTGTTCAAGTACTATTTAATATTCAGAAATACCTTCAGTACTGGTGAAAGAAATACAGAAAGTCCAGTTAGGATGAAGACAACTAATCCAGTTACCCTTTGCTCTCTAAAAAAAATGGATACATTTATCATAATGTTATAATATCAATAACTATGTTTAATCAATAATCAATACATTTAGTATCATGTAATAATGTCCAAAAAAATAAAATGAGGGAAAAAGAAGAAGAGGACATCAGAGGCTAAGATGGCTAGACAGCATAAGTGATGCTATGAACATGCTTATACAACAGCTGAAAGAAGCAGTGACTGTCATGCACCTCTGGTGTGCAGAAGTACATATGGTCACAAAAAGTCAGTCGACTAAACAAATGAGGAAGAATAATGGCAATAATATACTGGGGCTGATTCATTAAGCTGCGCTGCTAAAGCTTAATTAGGGGAGCGCGAGTTATGCGCATGCTACACATTATGGTACAGCATAGCGTGTGCTGCTAACTGTCTCATGCTCCTTCAGGTACAAAATCACATACTTACCTAAGGGCTCGTTTCCACTATAGCGAATCCGCATGCGGGCACTGCATGCGGATTCGCATACTCAATGTTAGTGTATGGGGCTGTTTCCACGTGTGCGGCGGCGGCAGCGTTTTTCGGTGGGGGAAAAATCTGCACGACAGGGTCGGCAGATTTCGCGTGCGGCAGGAATGCGGGCGAATCGCCGCTAATGCATTCAATAGTGAAATCGCATGCGGCTTTGTCATGCGGATTTCCCCGCGATTTCGCATGTGATTTCGCATGAAAGGCAATGGTACTTTACACAGGCAGTGACATGGTTAAATTCGCCTGGCTCCTTGCCATGCGAAATCGCATGCGAAATCGCGGGTAAATCCGCATGGGGAAACGCAGCCGCATGCGATTTCTTCAGCGGTGGAATCCAGGCGATTCCGCACCGCTACAGTGGAAACGAGCCCTAAGAAGAGGGAAGCCTCTGGATCCTAATGAGGCTTCCCTTGCTGTCCTCTGGTCCACCGTTGCTGAGCACAAACCCTCCAAAGAATACTGTCAAGGGCTTGTTGGTAATCTGATCAGGGCCGTGCTCCTCTTCAAGCACAAGTGCGGCCATACTGCACCTGCGAGAGTAGGGACGTCCATGCACAATAAGCCCTGCTGCTGTACAGGCGTGGCCACGCTTGCTCAGCTGCACCAAGGCCGTGCTTGTGCTACAAGAGGAGCATGGCCCCGATCAGCTGGACGGAGGTGCGGGGGACCAGAGGACAGCGTGGAAAGCCTCATTAGGATCCAGAAGCTTTCTTCTCCTTAGGTAAGTATTTGATTCTGAACCCGAGCTTTGGCTTTGATTGTCTTTTTAGAAAGAATACAACAAAGTTTATATAAATTGTATACTCACAACAAAAACCCAGAATGCTAGTTCATTAGAATTAATTGGATGCAAAGTGGACAAACAGAAGAACGCCATAAACACCTTGACAAGTTAATTTCTTCTGTCTCGTTTTGAGACCGATATTCCGTTTATTTAGGGGAAGGGGTGCACCATATAATCTAATTTTTACAATCACGTCACAGTGAGGAAACTACAATTCATGGGGCCCCCAGCAAAACTTTTATGAGGCCCCAAAATTTTCACACCCCTTCCTTTGTCTCTCCTTTGTGCCCTCCATGGCCTTGGTGTCCATCTCACAAAGCTCATAAAACAAGTGTGGCCACAGCCACACCTGATCTGAAGTATAGTCCCCTGTATCAGAGGAAGATAGGTTGGTAGTTGGGGCCCCCACAGTTCTGGGCAGGTGCTGCTACCCTCTAGTTACATCCCTGAATCACGACCACCATTCCTCTTTGACATCTATGGACATCTCAAAGCATGAGTGCTGACTGTACACATATCATTGTGAATATCAGTTATCTCTAGAATGAAAATAAAAGTTGACATTCTTGTACGCCCTAGACTTATTTCTCTTTTAAATGCTTGAAAAGGTGCAGCGAGCAGTGTACTGACTCAATGATGACCTGAAGAACCTTTACAAACATATTGACAGCACAGTCATTGTTATGATCAGTGGCCCTGTAGCAATGAACCAGGCATGTTTGGTGCACCGAATGCCTGACGTCTATCCATAGACCACAATATTGGTTTGCAGCTATGGGTTGCCAGGGGCCTGAGTTTAGGCTTAGTAAAGTGCTCGGCTGTCATGCATCTGATCTGAAATTTGGCGTGGTCATTCGACTATGATGTAGTCGAGCACCTAGAGTGGTGAGGCAAGCGGTGAGGATGGAAGGCACTCTGATTGGTAGTGAGTTTGGCTACATATTACAATAATGGCAAGGGGGAAGGTTAGAGTTAGAAGTCAAGAGAGGAAGGTTGGGATCTGTGTGGCAGGTTAGTCAAGGCCGGATTTATACTTTTTCGCCCCAGGCCAACTTTCTTGCAGCTTCCCTTCAGTGTGCAACACCCCTTCCTATTCCTTGTGCAGCCCCCTCTTTCATGTCTGACATTCATGTACTGCACCCTCTTTTAGTTCTATACAGGTCCCTTGGGCAGCAGCTCTCTATTTCCATGTGTTGCTCCTTATTTGCAACCTCTGCATTCCATTTGCAGCCTCTTCTTCCATATGCAGCAATCCCTTTTCCACCCCTTGGCCATATGCCACCCAAGGCCCGGGCCTTGGTGGGCTTTCCTGAAATCTGGCCCTGAGATTAGTGTCAGGTGTTACAAGAGTGGAAGGTTTGAGATTAGGAGACAGAGAGGGAATAAGACGGGATATTGCCAAGAATGTTTGCCTGTTGCAATTCATAAATCTAAATTTGTGGTAGAAAGCAAAAGCCCTTGCTTCCAACGTATTCATCAAAACTCTTGAGCATTACCTATCTAATATAGTAATCATTAGGGGCGTAGCTAGAGCGGAGCAGTCCCTGGAACTGCAGGTGGGCCCAGAACTGTAAGGGGTCCCCAACTACTACTTTATTTCCTCTGGTAAATGGGTCCTTCCTTCAAATCGGGTGTTTTTGTGGCTACACTTGTTACGGGGTGAAGATCATGATGGCCACACTTGTTTTATGACCCTTGTGAGATGGGCCCCCAGGCTGTGAGGGTCACCAAGGGGTAGGCAAGGGAAACGGTATGAATAATGGGGGTGCCCCAAAGTTTTTCTGTGGGGCCCATGATTCATAGTTACGCCCCAGGTAATCATATAAAATTGATGTTATTAATAAATTCCTTAGACTACGTGAGTTAAAGTTTACCTGATGCCCAGAAATTTGGGCTGCTCTCCTGGAGCCGAAACAGTGGTTTCCATTTTTAGGCTGTTCATGTGAGCAAGAGATATCACCGTAGCGGAGACGTACCATGGAAGACCCATAAAGGAGGTCAAAATAATCAACAGAGCTATGCAGAAGAAGTCCAGATGCAGACCTGCACCTTTCTGTAAGAGAAATACAGTGCACATTGTACTTGGTCATTCATTAAACATTTTCCCCTGTGCAGTTATACATTTCAAGCTAACCTGAGATGAGGGAGGTAAAATAATTCATACTTACCTGGGCTTCCTCCAGCTCCATGACTACCGTTGTCTTCCTCGCCGTCCTCCCAGGTGCCTCTGTTCACCTGCTGTCGGCCCCGGTAATCCGCCTTCAGTCCCATCAGTCGGACTCTTCTGTGCATGCGTGGCCCGGCTGCACGCCCGCTGCATTCATGTCACTGGGAGTGTTCTGCACCTGTGCAGGTAGTACTGTGCAGGCACAGAGCGCTCACGGCAATGTGACATGTGGCCACACATGCGCAGCAGAGCCAGACTGACACTACTGAAAGCGGATTATCGGAGTTGATAACAGGCGATCGGAGGCACCTGGGAGGACGTCGAGGAAGGCAACAGTGGTCATGGGGCAGGAGGAAGCCCCAGGAAAGTATGAATTCTTTTACCTCCCTCATCTCAGGTTCTCTTTCAGTGTTCCTATTCCCTCAAGTGATGTGTGGTCAAGTGTTAGGCGTGTAGCAGATATGCTGACATCAAGCCAACAAACATAGATTTGGGTCAAACCTTTAACGACTAACTGCACGTGGTTTATTGCAAGCTTTCAAACCATCAAAGGTTTCTTCTTCAAGCATTATACAGAATTGTACCATTAATATTCTACTAGTTAAAGAGACTCTGAAGCAAGTTTAAATTCACGTTTTTAACTTTCATTAATGTTAAGCACTATAGCTAGTGCTAAACCACCGCATCCCCGCGGCAAAACGAGGGGTTTATAGCCCCCAAATCCCCTCTGCTAAATCTGGGAATCGCTTCCTGCTTGAGGCAGAGCTTATGGCTGTAGCTCTGCCTCTTCGCGCGTCAATCCCCGCTGATCACCGCCTCTCCCCACCCTTCTCATTCTTCCGTTACTGAAAGGGGCGGGGAGAGGCGGAGATCCGCTGGCAGATTAACGCGCTTGGAGGCAGAGCTACAGCCCTAAGCTCTGCCTCAATAGGCAGCAAAATCCACGACCAAGAAAGTCGTGGATTTTGCACAGGGGATTTGGGGGGTATAAACCCCTCATTTTGCCGCGGGGATGCGGTGGTTTAGCACTAACTTTAGTGCTTAACATTAATAAAAGTTAAAAACATGAATTTAGACTCGCTTCAGAATCTCGTTAAATCCGATAGTAAAATATTGTTCATCTTTACTGATTTACTATGACCTTGCCTAACCTTACCCTAACATTAGCCCTCCCACACTAACCGATCCCACCTGGTGGTGCCTAACACTAAAGACCAACCCCCTTCCTGGCACTGCCTAACCCTAAGGGCTCTTTCACACTACAGGCAGTGGTAAAAAGCTAAAACGCTGCATTTTGGCTGTAGGCGCTTTGAAGGCGTTTTGAAGGCATTTTAACGCCAATACATTACTATCAATTGTAATGAGAAACGCCACTGTAGGCCCAGAAAAAGCTCCTGGGAGCGTTGAAACGCAACACTACAAACCGCGGCGTTAGATGTGAAAGGTAAAATAAAAGTCTATGGACTTTCATTTTACCATGGAAAATGACAACTTCGGCCGTGGCGTTAAAACGCCGAAAAAGCCCTCTAGTGTGAAAGGGCCCTAAGGACCCCCTGGCACTGCCTACCCATAAAACCCCCTTGGTCATGCCTAACTTTAACCCCCCCACACACATCTAACCCTAATGACCCTGCCGCTGCCTAACCCTATCTGTCCATATTTTCAGTGCTGCCATATTCTGGCAATGTTGATAGCTGCAATTAGCTGCTATTAGCAGTGATTTGGGAACCATGTTCACCCGGAGGCGCTTTTTTTACCTGTTTTGGCAATCACAGCATCTAATAGATGCCCAAAGTCTATGTGCCAATAACTACCTCTCCTACTCTGCCTATGTTGGGATACCAATCCTCAAATTGCATAAATACCCCTCGCTCCACTGCTGTTCCCCTTTTGCAGCGATCTGACTTTAATGTCGAAAAAGGGATCTCCGTATAAGGCTTCGTAAGTGATCGGGTCGCCAAGTACTTCTGAAGACGAGTGACTTGTGCATGACCAGTATGGATCCACTCATCTTCAGAACCGAGTACTTCAGAAGCATTCCGAGAAGACATAGGTGTTGAGTTAATATAACAAATAGCGTGCCTTAACTGAGTTAACATGCCTTATCAGAGTTAGCGTGTCTTATCAGAGTAGCATAGCTACAAACTTATGCCTGCTAAATGGCAATGATGAGAGCTCCACTCATCCTGCCCTGAGCCCCTGCGGATCCAATCACTTTAAAGGACATTATCCCCGCACTCTGATTGGCCCAACTGGCTGCCTGTGAAGTTTCCTGTCAAGTGACAGGCAGCCTATTGGGTCAAAGTGCGGGGATAATGTCCTTTTAAGTGATTGGACCCGCAGTTGCAGGACAAGTGGATCCCTCGTAATTGCCAGTTAGCAGGCATAAGTTGTAGCGCTACACTACCAAAAACAGAAGAATCTTAGCCCTCATCTCCCGCAACTATTGGTGGGATGACACATGGCTACAGTTTACCTTTAGCTTGTATTCCTTGCGATTAAGGATGACGGCAGTAATTTGTTGGTCCATGAATAAAAGGATTGTGATTAAAATTGCCGGAATACCAGAGAGAAAGCACACCCACCACGGATTTTCCCCAAATGGACACACGAACCAACTTCTGTTTGGGTTTGTTGGCTTTAAAAGAAAACAAAGAAACAGTCATGAATATAAGAAAAGTGTAGTTTTAATCTATAATAGCAGTGTTGGGTCTATTGGGGTACAGTACATGTTACGGAGAATATAGTTAGTATTAGAGAAAAAACATTTAAGGTACACCTAAAATCTATAGCTCATGGGGGGGCTGATGCACAAAGCAGTGGTAATATTGCTAGGTGCAGACAGCACAAGGCAATACTACAGTTACAGCTGCCAGCAGTGTACTGCGTGTTGCGCAGTTAGCACGACCAACGGTACATGGATAACGTGATTGTTATGCTGATAAAAAGCATTGCGCATAGGGTTGAGCCGAAATTTTCGAAATTTCGCGTTACTATAATTACGCATGCGAAATTTGCTATTACGATGCGAAATTATGGTAGCGTAATTGCCATTAAAATCGTAATTGAAAATACCGTAAGCGTAATTTTCAACGCGTAATTTCGCCTTTCGTTCATAACGTAATTTCGCGTTAAACCATAACGTAATTTCGCGTTAAACCATACCGTAATTTCGCATTTCTTCGTAATTTCGCAAATTTCGTAATTACTTGTTAGCTATAAAAAATTACTTGTTCGCATTAGCCAATCAGAAGCGAATCGGCGGTAGTCAGACGAACGCTAACAAATTTTCGCATATAAACGCTTTTTCGCGTTAAATAATGTAAAAACTAAGCATGCGCAGTTCAAGGGTGTAAACTACGCTTACAAACGTTTGCATGCAAGGCAAACGTAATTTCGCGATACCCACCGTAACGTGAAAACAACGCGAAAATTAACGCTTACAGTAATATGAACTATCGCGAAATTATGTTATGTAACTACGCTTACAAACGGTTGCATTCAAGGCAAACGTAATTTCGCGATACCCACTGTAATGCGAAAATTACGCGAAAATTACGCTTACGTGGAATTTTGCGAAATCCTTCTTCATTACGATTATGTACTTACGCCCATAATCGTAATTACGCGAAATTTAGCGAAATCGTAATTAAGTCATTACGCTCATCTCTGATTGCGCAATTGGCCTAATGTCACTTAAAGAACTACTGATCTGAGTTAGTGCTGACTAGTTCTACACTGTTATTTTAATGATAGTACCAGCTCCTGTTGGCAAAGCAGTATATAAAGTATAACAACAATTACAACCTTTGTCCAGCAGACTTCCAGCAAATCTACAAGAGTATCTGTCTGTGATACAATCAGAGACAGGGATGTAGAGTAGGTACGCTCTACAGGTGATCATTGAATTATCCAAACAAAGAGACCTGATTCAAAGCTAATCAAAAATTAATTCTGCTGCAGACCTATCAGAACTGATCAATGAATAAGTCCTTCTGCAACCTCTCATGCTAGTAAATATTAACTGGTCCCTAAACATGTTGACCCATGTACATAGGCTGCAGATTGTGCGATGTATACGGGATTGGATGGATGGTTTAAAATAAAAAGTTGTGCAGGAATGGAGACCAGATTTGTTTTTGTTTTTTTAAATTGAATTGTGTCATTTAATATAACTCTTTTTTTTATTTCCTAAATGTATCTTTGAACACTTTATTACATGGTTTCTCTGGCCTCTTAAAGGGAATTTAAAGCCGAGGGGAAAAAAAGTTTTTCAGTCATTCACTTGGGGCTTCTACCGGCCCGCTGCAAATGTCCTGTGCTCTCGGCACAATAGTTCTAATGACTGCATCTGCTCAGTCACTGATAATGAATCGTACATAGATTTGTAGACAGTCCCTAATTAGTGTGCAGCAGGGTGTTATATACAGCCCCCAGCCTCTCCACCCCTCCCCAAGTGTTGTGCCAGTTCTGCTCCATCAGAGATGGACAGAGTGAGTGTAATAAGCTGAGGCTGGGAGCACACTCATCTTTCGGTTTTCTGTAAGCATTTTCTGAACATACAGTGTGTCTGTATGTGTGAAAACATGCACGTTTTATCACAGAAGTGAATGTAATTTATAGAGAAAATGCGTGCAGTGCTTCACTGCTGTCTGTTTCTATCTGCATGGGGAAAACACATTCAAGTGTGCCCGGGAGGCCACAGGGGGAGGAGCCCATTCAGAAACTCCGCAAGCCTTGCCTACTCGTGACATGTGAGTGGAATGTTTTAATAAATGTTGTCAGTTTTTAACAATGCTGCGCAATGAAGGCGTATTATTGTCATTGAGGTATTATGCATAGAAGAACGTACTGGTGATTTGGTTGGAAAAAGTGCTGGCAACTGGCAGGTGAAGGAGTTCGAGAGGCAGGAGGAGCCTGGTAATGCCCCAAAAGCTTGTGACGGCCACTGTAACCCTGGCCCATCGCCGCTGGTGAGTGTGGATTTCACAGCGTGAACTTTGTGGAGGTGTAGTAGAAAAGGAATCGCTCAAGGCAGAAGCGTACCTGAAGATAGACTGCTATTTCCTGGGTCTTTTGACCAGGATTCCTAGTTCTTGAGAACTGTGTTATATAGATCACATTGATTGTACTATACCTTCACTCATTCAATTGGACTGATCTGTATCAGATTGATTAGAGATATCATATTGATATATGGTTACTGATTATCTTGAGCGCTGTGTACTTTAGTGTAATAGTGTGCACTAGCCAATTGATTAACATTGGTTCTCAGTTTGCCTGTGCAGAAAGCGAGGGTGGAAGGCCCCATCCAAAGTTTCGCAGCGGGCCCATGATTTCTAGTTCCGCCCCTGCCGACAGGGATTTGAGTGGCAGCAGGGTGAGCGGAATGACGGCTCACCCTGCACCTAACCCACCAGGGGTGTACACATACGTATGCCCACAATCAGGGTGCAGATTTCAACTATGGTCATGTGTACAGAATGAATTAGTGGAAATGTAATAACAGTGACTTCCAGTTCCAGGCACATGCTATTGTATGCTTAGTAGCTGCAAATATTTGCAGCAGTCATACAAATTGGTTTCCTTGGTGCTCAAGGGGCTTCCTTCCCAATAATGCCTCCAAGGGGTTTTTGAGGATCTCTTCCCCATTGTAAAACATTTTAGGCACGTTCACGTATGAGCTGAAATCTGGTGATCATGATTGGTGTGGCATATTTGACTAATCTGCCCATTTATACCACTGCATATTTAAAGAGAGATCGACACCAAGAATTGAACTTCATCACAATCAGTAGCTGATACCCCCTTTTACATGAGAAATCTGTTCCTTTTCACAAACGGATCATCAGGGGGCGCTGTATGGCCGATATTGTGGTGAAACCCCTCCCACAAATGATGTCAGCGCCTCACAGCACTGACGTACTGATATCACACTGTGGGAGCCTTGTTGCATTGTGGGAAATAACAGCTGTTTCAAACTGCCAAAAAAGCAAACAGCATCTCCTTCTAGTGACATCACCTGCCAGCAGTATAAATATCACCATGTGATAAATGTCTGAATGTAAATCAGGGAGAGGAAAGCTTTTACAATGAGCAAACACTGACTAAATCATTTATACATAATTATTGTAAAAATGAAACACTTTTTTATTACATTATTTTCACTGGAGTTCCTCTTTAAA
Source organism: Hyperolius riggenbachi (assembly GCF_040937935.1). Classification (NCBI taxonomy): domain Eukaryota; kingdom Metazoa; phylum Chordata; class Amphibia; order Anura; family Hyperoliidae; genus Hyperolius; species Hyperolius riggenbachi. The sequence continues at coordinate 482,818,353 of NC_090648.1, read as the reverse complement.
TAACAAGAAACTGCCTTCAGCAAAAGTATTGTCGTCTTACCTTAAACTCACTTGGGACTATGAGTTTTGGAGTTTCAAGCCCACAAAAAACGTCCACAGCACAGAAAATTCCGATTGTCAATATCACTGAAAAATCACCAATCAGCTTCCGTATCTGCAGAAAATACACAAACCACCATAGTTAAATTGTAACCAGTTTACCACTGAGGGTTTTTTCCCCTTGTGGACCAGAGCAATTTTCAGCTTTCAGTACTCCTCCCATTCATTTGCCAATAAAGTTACCACTACTTAGCACAACAAAATGATCTATATCTTGTTTTTTTGTCACCAATTAGGCCTCTGTGTCCCATCTGCACCTCCTGTGCTGCCTCTGGTACACTTTAAGGGAAGATAAGAGACAGAGGTGTCAAAGTTTACTGATGGTCTTTGGATTCCTGTCAGGGTTGGAAAATGAGTTACAAAGGGGCTGATTCAACTAAACGATGGTAAAATTGCTGTGAGAAAATAACCAAAGTCTGCGGTCCTATACCACTAATTAGTGCTGCAAAAAGGTTGGAACTTCCCATAGGGACAGTGCAGAAAATATAGTAGGGAAAGTACTGTCACCAAGCCTGCTAAGAAGAGCAATTTAAGCTTACAGTCCTGCTTTGTTCATTAGTCATGGAAGCAGGATAACCGAAACTACATTTATTTACAGGATTCACTAGCTTTCTACATGAAGCAGCTATTTCACTCTGTGTTCCTATCTAGCAGGAAACAGGAACCAACGATCCACGACAGTCTAGGTAATCTTATGCAGGCATGCAATATCACAGTGCAAGCTACAGGCCAAATGTATAAACACCACAAGTCACATTTCAAAATTATTTAAATGCTGTCCCTTACATTACATACCGAAGTAGATAGATATCTGCTTCCTTGGAAGTTCTTCAGTGATGTTGTACACACAAATGTACCAAAGAATAGGATGACAGACATGAGAAGAACATCCGGCACGTAATGGCAACTGGTGCCCTCTAGATGTCCTCCCAGATCTGTGCACTGATGCAGGGTCAGGTTTTCAGAGATATCCTTATTCTGTAGAGAGAAACAATGAGTGGTTATGAATCTATTCACCAGTGTTGAATAGATAGTAAACTAGTTTGAAAATATGGAACTAAACAATATATGGTGGTTTCGTAAAATATCATATTATAAGGAATGTACTTGTTAATAATAAGGTGCCGCCGAGACCCAGGCAGAAGCTGACACTTTATCCCCGCTGCCGGCCCTGTCGGTGACTCAAAGTCCGCACATGCTGATAGGCGGAGGGCGCATTTGCAGTACACCCTCCACAAGGGTAAACAATAGTCAGCTGACCTGCTCAGCTGACTGGAGCGGTGTCAGCTGATCTCCACCTGACAGGCCCTTGCTGTGTGATTGGTTGTGCGGAAGGTGGCCGGCCACTGATTGGAGAATGATTGATATTTAAATGTGCAGAATGCTCCCAGTCATCGCCCGTGATAAGCATAGCTTTGGCTAGTTGCTGGGCGCGCACTCTGATCATTGCTGAAATTCTGGACTTTGACCTCGGATTGTATTTTGACTACTCTGCTGTGATTAACCCTTGCGTGCTTCCTGGAGACTCCCTTGTCTGCTGACTGGTTTGACTCTTGCCTGTTTACTGGATACTCTTCTATCTGCTTCCTTGACTTGACCTTTGCCTGTTTACTTGATACTCTCTTGTCTGCTGCCTGGATTATACCTTACCTGGTTACCACTGACTCTTGATGCTGAGTGCTTCAGTTCCTCTGAGTCCAGGTAAAGACCTTTGTGATACCCTTGAACTGTTGAATTGTATATGTGATACTGCGGAACTGTGTTACTAACCCCAGTAGTAACCTCTGGCGGTACTCTGGCTTTCTCAGCCTCAGCCGTTATATCTTGCACCTCCAAGGCCTGGGTGTAACCGAAGTCGGGCAGGTGTTATTTCCTCACCTCCCTTCAAGCGGGGATAGATTAGAGTATAGTGGCTGAAAGAAAGCAGGAGATCTGCCAGGCATTACACATATGCTGTCCTTTAGATTGTAAGCTCACAAGGGCAGGACTCGCTCACCCTTTTGTGTCTTGGAATTTGTTATTCATTTCATAGCTTGCAATCTGTTATGCATTTTATTCATCAAGTTACATTTGTCGTAATCACCAGCTCTGTATTTTGCACCAGTTGCCATATGTGATGTATATCATTGTCTGTATTATTATGTACCCCTTGTTTGTTTTCCTACTTTGTACAGCGCCACAGAATATGCTGGCGCTTTATAAATTAATAATAATAATAATAATAATACAGACAGTCCCCTACTTACAAACTCCTCGACTTACAACATTTCGGAGATACAAACAAAGTTGTCTTCATCTTCAAATAAGTAGCTTAAAGCGGATCCGAGATGAAAAACTAACTATAATAAGTAACTTGTCTATATATCTTATCTAAAGTTTAGATAGTTTACACAGCAAATCTAGCTGCAAACAGCTGTAATAGAATATGATTATTTCTTCCTGTGATACAATGACAGCAGCCATGTTTGTAAACATTACACAGAGGCAGGCTTATCTGCATCTTGAGCAAAAAAACCTAATCCCCCTCCTCCTCCCTCCTCCCCTCTGCCTCTGAAATCTCTGGCTAGTAATACCTCCTCCTCCTCCTGCCCAGACTGAGCTCCCATGAGCCCTTGCTACTGTCTGAAAGTGCCTTGGCTCTCTGAAAACCTGTGGGCGTGGCTTGTTTAGTTTATTAGTTTATAGGGAATTAGAGTATTAAAACAAAAAGAAAAAAGTATTTGGCTTGAGGAATGCCCTATAAACAATAGAAAAGGAACACAATTATGCAATGAGTTAAAGTCCATCTCGGATCCACTTTAAAACACTTTCAAAGCATGTTAAAAACAACCAAAACCCATAACATTTATTGATAATGTGTACATACATATTAAACTGCAGATCCATAAAGCGTAAAGCACAACAAAACATACCATGTGAAAAACAGAGTCATGGACAGTCATGTTCCACAAAGACCAGTTTCCTACGATAAAAAATAAATATACATGTAAATTGAGACTACATTTAAAGTGGAAGTAAACTCAGAACTTCCTCTCTGCTCTAAACGATTAGCGACAGCATGATAACCTTTATGGAAAAAAGATATTCATTATAATTTATGGAGATCCTAAAAACCCTGAAGTTTTCCTTGGTTTGACTTTTGCAAAGAGCACTGAAAGGATTAAGCCTCAGTGTTTACTGATGTAGAGCAGCTTTGGTAGAGCTCTCCTGCAGACTATTCAATTGCTGATAGGAACTAATTAGACTCCTCAATCTGCCTAAACAAACACAGAACACCTAGTTGTAGATTTCTTCAACAACTGTATAGGGACCTATACACTTAACGATTTTCCCACCGCTATACAGAAGAATCGATCACTGTGATCGAATCTGCTGTGAAATCGTTGCGCAAACGCTGACCGAACGACGTTTTCCGTCCGAAATCGATCATTCCTGTCGATCCGTCCGTGCGGAAGATTTGACTCGATCGATGGCGGGTCGGGAGTGCGTCGATAGCGGCGTTCGAATGTCCGACGACTGACGCTAGCGGCAATACATTACCTGATCCAGCCGGCGCATATCCCCGCTGTCACCGCTGCTCCTTCTCCGCTGGGCTTCGGCAGGCTTCACTTCTTCCTGTCCGGACAGGAAGTTTAAACAGTAGAGCGCCCTCTACTGTTTAAACTTCCCCGGACAGGAAGTACGCTGAAGCTGCAGCCCTGTAGCCCAGAGCGGAGAAGAAGACAGCGGAGACCGGGGGACTTGCGCTGGCTGGTTCAGGTAATGTATGCGGGGGGAGGGGGGCAGCGGCAGCTTCACATATGGTGAATCGATTTCATGCTGAAATCGATTCACAATCTGTTTGCAGTAAAGGCAGCCATACGATCCCTCTTTGATCAGATGCAATCAGAGAGGGATCTATCTGTAGGTCGATCTGATGGCAAATCGACCAGTGTATGGCCACCTTATGCTGAATAAAGGTTAATCTCGTTAAGTGTGCCACAGTTTGAAAGTTTGGGGTAATTTATTGTCCAATAAATATTTTTTGCCTTCATACAAGAGGTAAGTCCACCGCTACCTATCTTTTAAACTGTTTTTAGTGTATTTTATCCTTGTTGGTGCCTCTGTTTACCGATTGTTTGATAAGGACATTTAAGTCATTAGGTCCCGTTTCCATGGGTTGGCTATTCGGCTGTCTGCTTTCTAGATCATTAAAGAGACACTGAAGCGGAAAAAAAATGATGATATTATGATTTGTATGTGTAGTACAGCTAAGAAATAAAACATTAAGATCAGATATATCAGTCTAATTGTTTCCAGTACAGGAAGAGTTAAGAAACTCTAGTTGTTATCTCTATGCAAAAAAGCCATTAATCTCTACGACTTTCAAAGTCGTGGAGAGGGCTGTTATCTGACTTTTATTATTTCAACTGTAAGTGAACTAATTACTTTTTCTCTGCCAGAGGAGAAGTCATTAGTTCACAGACTGCTCTGAAAGAATCATTTTGAATGCTGAGTGTTGTGTAATCTGCACATATTAGAGAATGACTCAATGTTAGAAAAAACACCGTATACCTGAAAATAAAAATATAAGGATATTTTCTTTGCTGCTAATGTTCTAGTAATTATTCATAGTACACAACCAATTCACTGTATCATATATTTTTTTTCGCTTCAGTGTCTCTTTAAATGGAATTAGATCTGACAGCTCATGTAAAATCAGTGGCTTGTTTCCATACTTTTTTGGGTACAACAGAAAAGAAACTAAAAACATGTCACCCACTGCTGTGCATAAGAGCTCTCTGGACGTCTTCCTGGCCTAGTGGAAAACTCCAGTAACGAAGGGGAGATCAGTTACCCATCACTATCCAGGCGTCTTTTGCCAGCCCCCCAACCCATTGGCCATAAGTCTAAAAAGTAGCAAACACACCACACTGCCTGCTGTAATATTTTACTGTACTTTTTTGTTATGTTGAAGAAAGTCTTTGGGTTTCTTCTTCTAATTGCAATGTTCGCCTCTGGAGTTGCTTGCAGTATTCTTAAAGCTTGCTTTAAGGGTCTTCTCATCTTGCTTGCCATACACCAACCTCTGTGTTGCAGCTTTCTAAACAGATGGTCATACGGCATCTTCATACTTTGAGCTCCAGTGCTTGCTCAATTCATATATTCTGGTGAGCCACATGATGATTTATACATGTGATAGAGGAACTTTACCATTTGAATAAATATACGCATAGCAAGTTGGAATATGTCAGTTGTCAGAGCTCAAAGTAAGAAGATGCTGGATTTCATGTACTGCAAGCTAGAAGACAAGGTTCTTCAAGCCAGCTGTAAGAAGACTTTCAGCAGGGTCGAGGAGGACTGCAGGCAACTCTGAGGGCCAAAATGGCAATCGACATAAGGAGACCTAAATCCAGATAGGGTTCTGGAAGAAGAGTCCCCAAAACTTCAACCAACAGAAAGATAAAATAAAATATTACAACAATCAATGTGGTGTGTTTATTACTTTTCAGACTTATGGCCATTGGGTAATGGAGCCTGGCAGAAGACTTCTGTATTTATAGGGAATTGATCTCCCCTTCATTACTGGAGATTTCCATTAGGCCAGGAGGACATCCAGATAACTCCCGTGAACAGCAGTGGGCGCTGTTCAATTTGGGGGTGGAGGGAGAATTTGCCACATAGCCTTTGCAATATACTGTATATCCCCACTGCAGACAGGTGGTACTTCTTCATTATGTGACATTTCCACTGTGACATCTCAAAAAGATGACCAAAAGAAAAGCACATGCCTCCCCTCCCCCATTATAAGGCAGACCCAAACTGCCAAAAGGCACAGGATGGCTATTAAACAGAGCTAGGGGAGCTCACATACTAGCTGATTCTCTCTCTACACAATACCAGACCCCTTGTCTGGAGACAGAAGATAAATTATGTGTGAGTTTGTGTATATGAATTAGACTTTAGATCTCTAAAAGCTCGTTCTAAGAAACTTATAAGCTAAACATTGCCAGATTTGTTTTTACAATGCATTTCAGTCTCTGTAAAGTTGGCTATATGTGGTTTAATTATTTTTTTTCAACCAGAAAAATCTGATTTATTTTTCATAATTTTTCTACTTGATCAACAAAATTTGAAAAATACTGTATACAGTACCATACATTTGAATTGGTTTTTCCAAAAATTAGAAGAAAAAAAAAATCGAACAAAACATTTAGTTTGTATGTCTATTTGTTTTTCCCCAACTCATCTGATCAGATTTTTATTTAAAAGAAAAATTCTTTTTTTCCTCAATCGCAACAAAAATATTTTCCATTTTTGTATTCAATGAATCAATTCTATTTAAAAAAAAACTGAGAATCAGACGATTTTCTTGAATTGTGTATGACTACCTTTGACGTCACTGATTGTAAACTAGTAAAGTTGCATGCGCATGCTTACCTGTGCCATTCAAAACACATTTACAGTTGTACTCTGTTACATCATCTATGGAGTATCTCCAGTTAATAGGAAACTGATCGGCCAAGTGTATCATCTTCTTCACAGCGTCATAAATGAAAATACAGCTTATCAGAGCACAGAAGCTCTCCTCTGTAAACCGAGTGAAATACTGCACCAGGTAAGCAGCATTAGTGGCTACTGATAAAAGGCAAAAAAATGCTACCCACAATCCAATCCAAAGGCGAAATTCCAAATAGGCAAAATTGTAGTTCCTGAAAATACAGACGAATCAGCGGTTAAAAAACACACACAAAAATATACTTTTTTTTACTGTTTTTGTAACATGGCTATAACTGATGTAGTATAACTACATTCATTCTAATATATGTTTATGCTTCTTGCAGGAGATATTGATTAAAATATAACTTTTATTTAACCACTTTCCAACCACAAGTTTTTTCCACTTCTAGACCAGGGCAATTTTCACATAACGCTCCTCCCAATCATTTGCCAATACCTTTGACTTGACTACTTATCACACTGAAACGATCTATATATTATTTTTTGCGGGACAAACTAGGCTTTCTTTGGGCAGTACTTTTTGCTAAAAATTATTTTATTATATATGCATTTTACAGGGAAGAAGAAGAAAAAAATTGCTAAAATTCACCATTTCTCAGCTTTCAGCCATGTAGATGCCATTGTGCCATTGTAGGTAAAACAGACACATTTTATTTGCCCATTTGTCCTGGTTATTACAATATTTTAATTACTTCCCTAGTATAATGTATGGCGATAATATTTTATTTGGAAATAAAGGTGACGCGTAGCAGCCAGCGTGATGATGTGGAGCGTCCCCGTTCCAGAAGACCCAGCCGACCTTCAGCCCGAAAGTCGGCGGTAACGAAGCCGCCAATAGGAACCGGGAGAGGAGTCAGGAGGACGCCGTGGGACCTCGCGGCCTACGGTGGGCCGGAGGAAGCCCCAGGTAAGTACCAGTTTCATTTTTTTGAGGGTCCCTTTAAATACTATTTCCTCTTCGAGCTGTAACAACTTGGAGGAAGATGATGTAATTGGGTCTGGTCTGGTGATCGCTGGATCCCGGGATCACCCTTGTGCGGGGTGCGTAGCATAGCACTAGTGCTATGGCGGTGCCCAGCTTTGGCACTTGGCATTGAACACCAGGCACCGAAATGACCGGCTTCGGTTTATTGATTCAAAGGGAGTGGACTGGTCCAATAAAACGTGTTGTCTTTTGTACTTTGAATCAATAAACTACTATTACCATTTTGGTGTCCTTGCTGGAAGGTAGGCCAGCACTTATTTCCTTTCCTGATCAGTTTTTAATTATCTTCTAATCTTTTGCAGTGCTCTCCGTGTCGTATCATATTTGAAAGAGAGTTGCATAGGCAATTGTTAACAATCTATGTACAGTGGGATGTGAAAGTTTGGGCAACCTTGTTAATTGTCATGATTTTCCTGTATAAATCGTTGGTTTTTACGATAAAAAATGTTAGTTAAATATATCATGTAGAAGACACACACAGTGATATTTGAGAAGTGAAATTAAGTTTATTGGATTTACAGAAAGAGCGCAATAATTGTTTAAATAAAATTAGGCAGGTGCATACATTTGGGTACTGTAGTCATTATATTGATTCCAAAACTATAGAACTAATTATTGGAAGTCAATTTGGCTTGGTAAGCTCAGTGACCCCTAACCTACATACACAGGTGAATCCAATTATGAGAAAAAAAGTATTTAAGGGGGTGATTTTCAAGTTTCCCTCCTCTTTTAATTGTCTCTGAAGAGTAGCAACATGGGGGTCTCAAAACAACTCTCAAATGACCTGAAGACAAAGACTGTTCACCATCATGGTTTAGGGGAAGGATACAGAAAGCTGTCTCAGAGATTTCAGCTGTCTGTTTCCACAGTTAGGAACATATTGAGGAAATGGAAGTCCACAGACTCAGTGCAAGTTAAGGCTCGAAGTGGCAGACCTAGGAAAATCTCGGATAAACAGAAGCAACAAATGGTGAGAACAGTCAGAGTCAACTCACAGACCAGCACCAAAGACCTACAACATCATCTTGCTGCAGACGGTGTCACTGTGCATCATTCAACCATCCGGCGCACTTTACACAAGGAGATGCTGTATTCTAGAGTGATGCAGAGGAAACCTTTTCTCTGCCCACAGCACAAACAGAGCCACTAAGGCACATGTGGACAAGCCAGTTTCATTTTGGAATAAGGTGCTGTGTACTGATGAAACTAAAATTGAGTTATTTGGGCATAACAAGGGGTGTTATGCATAGAGGAAAAACAACACAGCATTCCAAGAAAAACACCTGCTACCTACAGTAAAATATGGTGGTGGTTCCATCATGCTGTGGGACTGTGTGGCCAGTGCAGGGACTGGGAATCTTGTCAAAGTTGAGGGACGCATAGATTCCACTCAGTATCAGCAGATTCTGGAGACCAATGTCCAGGAATCCGTGACAAAGCTGAAGCTGCAACGGGGCTGGATCTTTCAACAAGACAACGACCCTAAACACGGCTCAAAATCCACTACGGCAATCATGCAGAGAAACAAATACAACGTTCTGGAATGGTCATCTCCGTCCCCAGACCTGAATATAATTGACAATCTGTGGTGTGAGTTAAAGAGAGCTGTCCATGCTAGGAAGCCATCAAACCTGAATGAACTAGAGATGTTTTGTAATTGTAAAGAGAAATGGTCAAAAGTACCTCCAACCAGAATCCAGACTCTTATTGGCACCTACAGGAAGCGTTTAGCGGCTGTAATTTCTGCAAAAGGAGGCTCTACTAAATATTGATTTAATTTATTTTTTTGTGGAGCCCAAATTTATGCACCTGCCTAATTATTGTACACTTTCTGTAAATCCAATAAACTTAATTTCACTTCACAAATATCACTGTGTGTGTCTCCTACATGATATATTTAACTGACATTTTTAATCGTAACAACCAACGATTTATATAGGAAAATCATGAAGATTAACAAGGTTGCCCAAACATTCGCATCCCACTGTATGTTGCGAAAGAAAACCACAACATTATTAATGTCTATTTGGGGGCTCATACCATCAAAGATGGCATATCTTTAAAGCACAGTTCCCCAACCCTGTCCTCAAGGCCCACCAACAGTACATGTTTTGAAGAAAATCACAAACATTCACAGGTGGGGTAATTAGTGTCTCAGCAGAGCTGATTAACTACCTGAAGACCACGTCACACCAATGGGCGTGACCCCGGCGGCAGCCCCAGGACCGCCTAACGCCAATTGGCGTCAAGTCCTGGGACCAGCTACTGCAGGAGATCACGCACAGGCTGGGCGCGCATCTCCTGTTTGGGAGGCGGAGCTCCGCCTTCAGTCTGCCAGTGGCCTGGCCTTTAGGAGGGTTTAGCACTGTGGTCCCAAAGTGATTAACTACCTCTGTGGATTTCCACAAAACATGCACTGGTGGGCCTTGAGGACAGGGTTGGGGAACACTGCTTTAAAGGACAACTATCAAAGTTAACTATAATTTTAAATGCCACATATATTTCCAGTAATTTCTAGCACATAGCAATACAAATGCTTTTTTCATCTTTTCATGTTTTATATAAGAAAATGACATTTACTGAGAACAGTTCTCACTGTGGGCATTACTATGGAGGACTGAGTCCAGAACATCCAGCACACAGATACAATCTTCACTCGCTCTAATACTGTGAGTAAAATGTGTTCTGAAGGATAGAAAGCAAAAATATAGCTTCAAATGTGTGTAAATAATCATCAGCTGAAGCTCTGTGTTCCTGTCTGTGTGTCTCTCTCTGTCACGTAGTATAAAGTAAACAGGTTACAACCAGGTTACAGTTCAGCTCTGCCTCCCCCTCCCCCCGATGCCGACACAAAATTGTTACAAAACAGCTGGTAAACAGCTTTTTTTCATACAGGCTTTGATGTGAGGCCTCTGAACAGCATTTTAGTGTTGCTGGCTAAAAGCTCATAGGTATGTGGGGTTTAACCTGCTGGGCGGTCTGGACGAGCTCAGCTCGTCCAGTACCGCCGGAGCCTGCCGCTCAGGCCCTGCTGGGCCGATTTGGCTCAAGTAAAAAGCAGCACACGCAGCCGGCACTTTGCCAGCCGCGTGTGCTGCCTGATCGCCGCCGCTCTGCGGCGATCCGCTGCGAGCAGCGGCGAAAGAGGGTCCCCCCAGCCGCCTGAGCCCAGCGTAGCCGGAACAAAAAGTTCCGGCCAGCGCTAAGGGCTGGATTGGAGGCGGCTGACGTCAGGACGTCGTTTGACGTCCATGACGTCACTCCGCTCGTCGCTATGGCGACGAGGGAAGCAAAACAAGGAAGGCCGCTCATTGCGGCCTTCCTTGTTTATTCTGGGCGCCGGAGGCGATCGGAAGAACGCCTCCGGAGCGCCCTCTAGTGGGCTTTCATGCAGCCAACTTTCAGTTGGCTGCATGAAATAGTTTTTTTTTATTAAAAAAAAACCCTCCCGCAACCTCCCTGGCGATCTTATCAGAACGCCAGGCAGGTTAAAGAAAAACTGTTTCTTTGATAGTTGTCAAGGTCGTTTGAGGGTTCTTTATCCACTTAACGCACAGCTAGTCAAACTTTAAAGGGCAACCCCTATGGGGATAGATACATTTTTTTATGGACAGGGTGTGGTTCACCAACTTGATCCAATTCAAAAAATAGGATAGGAAGGTCAACAGCGAATGGACAGGGTGTGGTTCACCAACTTGATCCAATTCAAAAAATAGGATAGGAAGGTCAACAGCCAATAAACTGCAATTATTATTTTCTTGTACACAGAATTGATTATTTAGTACTTTTAAGCCACTGACCATTGAGAGACAATTGACAACTCCCAGGAGACAGAATTTAGGGTCTAGCATGTTAGGTTAGCTCATTTCATCCTGGACAAGTTGAGACAAGTTTTAGACTTACTTTTAAACCATTTTCAACATTATTATTTTTTGCACAATAATGACATATATAAATAATATCAATAATAACACTTACTTGCTAAAACTAAACAAAAGCCTCTCAAAGACAAGGACGGGTCCTGTGCTGCTTAATATGGTCAGAGGCTGCCCCGCGAATAGACAAAAAACTCCTCCACAGATTGCAGTTCCAATGAAATTTTCAAGAACTCCCTAAAAAAAAATAAAAAATAAAAAAAATCTGTTAATTTTCCTGCTCACGTATAATACACTTTGAAATACATTTAAAGCAAACCTAAACTGAAAATGAAAAGTCAAACTAAACATACACAGGTCATACTTACCACCTGTGTAGTCTACTCATCAATCTCTTTCTCCTCTCCTGCGTCCTGTTTATTCACCGGGATCAATAGAATGCTCCGTCCTCCATTTTGAAAATGGCTATTACCCCATAACAGCTTCCTGTTCAGTACACTATTAAACTGTAATATTGCCCACTTGAGCCATAGGGAAACGTGGACATTACCTTGCTCATCAGTTGTCCTGACAGCAACTGAAATATAACTGACAGCAACTGATATATTTCAGTTCTGACAAAATCCCATCAGAACTGGAGGAATCGTTGTAAGAAGAAAATGGTGAGCTTCTGAGAGGAACTGACGACGAGGTAAGTATATAATATTATTTTGCAGGTATATCATATGTTTGTATTCAATAATTTTACTTGATTCAAGTTCACTTTAAATATGCTTTTTTTTCTGTCTCTGAATATTTTGTCTTTCCCTCAGAATCCTTATATCCTGCTAGAATGTGTTTTCATACTTGTTATGAAGAGTCTTTTGTTCTTTTAAAGGAATACTGTAGGGGGGTCGGGGGAAAATGAGTTGAACTTACCCGTGGCTTGTAATGGTCCCCCGCAGACATCCTGTGCCCGTGCAGCCGCTCACCGATGCTCCGGCCCCGCCTCTGGCTCACTTCTGGAATTTCTGACTTTAAAGTCAGAAAACCCCTGCGCCTGCGTTGCCGTGTCCTTGTTCCCGCTGATGTCACCAGGAGCGTATAGCACAAGCCCAGTATGGTCTGTGCCTGCGCAGTACGCTCCTGGTGACATCAGGGGAGGCGAGGACACGGCAACGCAGGCGCAGGGGTTTTCTGACTTTAAAGTCAGAAATTACAGAAGTGAACTGGAGGCGGGGCCGGAGCATCAGTGAGCGGCTGCGCGGGCACAGGATGCCTGCGGGGGACCATTAGAAGCCCCGGGTAAGTTCAACTCATTTTCCCCCGACCCCCCTACAGTATCCCTTTAAGTGACTCTATTATCTTAGGAGCTGTCAGTCAAGATACAGTGTCTCTCTCCCTTATTACATCTACTTTGCAGGTATCATTATTCATTTTGACTAGTTCACACTTATTTGAATTTGCGTGTGTCATGCGAAATTGTGATTCCCCATTTGTCATACATCTAATGTATTACAATGGCATCGCATTTTACCTGCCTTTTTTTCTTTTAATTGCACGTTTTGCGATTTTTTTTGTGTTTTTAAATTGTGCAGCATTGATGGTTTTTTTTTTTCCTTTGCAATGTTTGATTCACATTTAAAGGAGACACTGAAGTGAAAAAAAAAAGTTATGATATAGTGAATTGGTTGTGTAGTACGGATAATTACTAGAATATTAGAAGCAAAGAAAATATTCTCATATTTTTATTTTCAGTTATATAGTGTTTTTATAACAGTGCATCATTCACTAATATTTGCAGTTTACACACTACTCAGCATTCTAAATGAATTTAGAGCCAGCACAGTCTGAGCCAGCACAGTGTGCTCCCTCCATCTCCCTCTGGCGTAGAATAGTACTGCACCTGCTCAGTACTATCTTCGGCTGGAGGAAGATCGAGAGAGAGCACTGTGCTGGCGCAGAGTGGCCGCGGCTGGCCGAACTTACGGGACCCGGTGCAGAAGACTGGGGACGACGGCGTGGGAGCGATCTGTGCGGATGAGGCTGGAGGAAGCCCCAGGTATGTATAAAACTTTGACTAATTGTCATCTCTGGTTTCCTTTAAAGGACACATCTGGGCTAAAAAAAAACAAAAACCCCAAGATCTACTCACCTGGGCATATTCTAGCCCCTGGCAGCCTATCTGTTCCGCCCCGCAGCTCCGGTCTCAGCTGTTGACCCAGGGTTCCTTCCGTTGCGATTACTTCTGCGTCTGCGTGAGCGTGCGACCACGCTCCTGTGAGTGGGAGTGTTCTGCGCTGATGCAGTACTTCTGAACTGCACAGAACGCTCCAGGCTACACGAGCCTTGGGTTTTGTTTTTTTTTAACCTCAGACATCTCGGCTTCTGGCCACAACTGAAGAGGTGATAACATTATCTTTTGTTTAAATTACTTTGTTGCTGCAATTAGTATACAGGCAGCAGCCTGCTGAAACTGACTGCACACATTGTAGAACCAGAGAGAGCTGAGAAGTCATTCACTGGATACGCTATAACATATAAATATAGCAGCTACTGTATGCAGTAAAATGCAATGGCAGCTTTCAGAGCAGATAAACTGTACTTTGGAAACGTATAATTTGTACAGAGACAATAATATTTGTGCACAAAAGCAAATATGATAACTGTATGGGTAATAAAAAGTAAAAAAAAAAACATTATAATTGAATGTTTTGTTTTATCCCACTTTAAGTACATGCCAAACATACCCACAGATAATCGATGTAGGCACACACGAAACATACCTGCATATTGTCAGTAGCATCTCCCAGCATGCCACCAAAGGTAATGGCATTTGTTACAGTTGCAAGATAGATAAAAAGGATGGTTGAGAAACATTGTATATTGAAGGCATCATAATAGTCACTCCAGTACCATGGAGCCTTTCTTCTTATATCTTTTATAAGCCCACTAAAAATCCTTAAAGTTGAAAAACAGAACATTACTACAGTTTATATTGTGCTTTGTTAGAGCACCTACGTTGCATTTTCTACAGTTCACATCAAAAATACAGCATATCTTCGAGGCAAAAAAATAATCATTTCGACTTGGATCCATGAAACCTGCAATCGGGAGGGTTGAGGAGGAGATCTCGGGGTTGCAAAATTTAAGCATCATAACTACCAAATGCTCAGGTTGCAGCTATCCAGGGAACTTGTGGAAATCACTTTTGTCTTCCTTGCTGTGATACCGAAGGGAAATTTAGGCACAACAGGCACTTTCTGACCCTAGAAGAGGGGACAGAAAGCTACAATGAAAATAAAGGGAGCATTTTTGAATACACGAAAAAAGAGATGGCAGATCTTTAGATACTTGCTCAGGAATACAGTATTTCCATCTAAGCTGACCATATGGCATAACTTTAATGCCCCCCACCATAAACAATAAAACAATTAAACCAGCTCTAATTTGCCTACATTTCCCAGAATGCAATCCATCAAAATATTGATCCTACTAGTGCGTATAAATATTTATTTGGCTAAGCAGACAGCTGATACATGCCAGGGTGCGTAGATTTTTTTTTGTTCTAAAGAAAGGAAAATGTAGTTAAGCCTGCTACACATGCATGTCGCCCTTTGGAGATTGGTACCCGATTCCTCTGGCACCATGGATGGGACGAGGCTGATAGAGGCGTCGTTAGCCTTCAGGCTAGTGTTATGTTACGTGACATCACGTGGTGGGCATGGCAAGTAGACAGGACAATCTCTCTGCCATAAGTTGGCTGAAACGATCCGCCAGGCAGGTCACTGGTCGAGCGAACAAGATAGATTAGGGGCTGCAGTACACATGCTGGATTCTCCGCAGAGGTAGGCGTTATCAGCCAAGTTTTATCTAGCATGTGTACAAGGCTTCAATATACAAATTTTAGGGTTGATTCACAAACTTTATCTCTCTCTCGGTGAATAATTCATTAGATAAACTGATAAGAAGAGGTACATCGTGAAATAAACAGACAAGGATAGATATCTCGTGTGATGCGCTAAGAACTGGTAAGGGCCACGGGGAAACGCTGCCTACCTGTAACATGGCACGGCTTTCAGACTGCGGCTATGCTGCAGAATGGGAGCCACGGCTGAATCGGAAATGGAAATAAGCCCTAAAATCGATGTGCGCAGACAACATACATCAGTGTTACCAGTACTATAGTAGAAGAGCTGCTAGAGTTACCCTATTAGTGCAACATGCGGCAAAGAGACATCCTTTGGGTCGGTCCCCTCTGTTCTGCCGCTGTCAGCTCAGAAATTCCTGTGACTAGAGCTCCAGTCGCACCCACTGCCCATGTGCCGTCCCATTTGTGCCCACTACAGGATCGCAGTTTTGTAGCTAGGAGCATCTGCGCATGTGCAGTTCTCAAAAGAATGAACTACGCATGAGCAGATAGCTCCCGGGCTAAGTGATCATGGAGCGCGCATGAAGCTGCCAGTGGTGGGAGAATGGAGGGGTCCCATAGAACGCCAGTGGAGCTGCCAGACTATGAGGTAAGTTAAAATCCACAGTCTTGCTTACAGTTCAGGTGACCAGGCCATTTTTTACAATACAGGGCTGTGCAGCTTGGTCAGGGTGCTGCACAGCCCTGCAACTCAGCACACAAATCATGTTTTCCTCCTTTTAGTGTCCTTAAAGAGGTAACTGATTGCTGCTGCAATCTTTTTTTTTTTTTGGGGGGGGGGGGGGGGGGGGAGGGGGTGGAGAGGGTGGAGAAAGGGAGGATTTGTAAACGAAGGGGAATTCTTTTCACTGTCAGCTCTAAATAGTCTGCTAGCCGCGATCGCAGCTAGCAGGCTGATCATGGAGCGGAGCTCTGTGAACCAGCAGGGTACGATTGCGCATGCGTGCACGCGTTCCCCGACAATCTGCAGCTCCAGGACTCGACGCCAATTGCCGTTAGGCGGTCCTGGGGCTGCCGCTGCGGGCACGTCCATCGGCGTGATGCGGTCATTAGGTAGTTAAGGCACGTCCACTTGCACAATTGCTGCTGAAGCAGCTAAATTTAGGGAGTTGCCAGCCAGCTGTGTAAGTTACTGTTTGGGTTGCAATATTTTTCGCTGCTCAGACTGCAAGGGAGAAGGCACAGACTGAATCTCTCATGTCATGGCTCCTGAGTGACCACCAGTGATTTACTTGTCAAAAGCCAGTCAAGGAATGCGGTTATCCAGTGACATACAAAGGGCAGATGGATATGAGACTATATGAAGCTATAGTCAATATTACATTATATAAAGCATTGGCTGTTTACATTTTTTTATTAACACTGTGAGAAGTCATACTTAGTGGTCTTTTGCAGTTCTTCGCTAACATGATGGTGCCCATGTGCCAGCTTCTCCTCCTCGTTATAGACGTTGGCATTGCTGTGATATTTAGCTTCTCTGTGCAACATTGATTTCCTGAAAATAAAAATAAAATGATACATTTAGGTTGTGATATACAGTATATCTATGGTGTAAAAGGCACGACTTATTGCCCAGCCCAAACCCATCGACAGAAGTATGAATTTAGGTATGTATATTCCTTTCATTATGTAAGCACCCGCTAAGAAAGGATTTTTTGAAATGACACCTTTAAGAGGGTGAACATGGCTGAATGGACACCAGGTGGCAGCAGAGAGCATGGCAGCTGGGCTCCAGTAGAAGCATTTACAATGTGAGACAGACACAAGAGTGTTGTGAGGAGGAGAGATTGAATAAAAGCCCCATCCACACACTCAACAGCGGTCTTTTAGGCTCTCACAACTTTTTGTGTAAAACACCCCAAAAAAATCTCTTGCTATTGTTCAAGCAGCTGATAAGACTGATAAGAGTTCAATCCAAATGTTGAATTGACTTCTTATCAGTCTTATCAGCTGCTTGAACAATAGCAAGAGATTTTTTTTAGGTGTTTCCCAAGAAAAGTTGTGAGAGCCTAAAAGACCGTTGTTGAGTGTGTGTATGGGGCTTAAAGGGTATCCTGTAGGGGGGTCGGGGGAAAATGAGTTGAACTTACCCGGGGCTTCTAACGGTCCCCCACAGACATCCTGTGTTGGCGCAGCCTCCGGTTCACTTCTGGAATTTCAGACTTTAAAGTCTGAAAACCACTGCGCCTGCGTTGCCGTGTCCTCGCTCCCGCTGATGTCACCAGGAGCGTACTGCGCAGGCCCATTATGGTCTGTGTCTGCGCAGTACACTCCTGGTGACATCAGCGGGAGCGAGGACACGGGCGTGCAGGCGCAGTGGTTTTCTGACTTTAAAGTCAGAAATTCCAGAAGTGAACTGGAGGCGGGGCCGGAGCATCGGTGAGCGGCTGCGCCAACACAGGATGTCTGCAGGGGACCATTAGAAGCCCCGGGTAAGTTCAGCTCATTTTACCCCGACCCCCCTACAGTATCCCTTTAAGGGCTTGCTTCTCTATTATAACAAATAAAAGCTTCAAATATCTCGCTTTGCTTGTAATGAGTCTATTTCATATATTAGTTTCACCTTTTAAGTTGAATTCCTGAAATTGGACTTTTACATGAAATTCTAATTTTTCGAGTTTTACCTGTATATTTTTCAGAATACATTAACTTTAAATATTAATGTATATAAGGCAAGCTATCGAAATCAATAGATATGAAGAGATCGGCACACAATTACAGAGTGGCAATGGGGGTGGATATGGTGTGTGGTAGCTGTGCCTCCGGACCAACCATGCAAAGTAGCGAATCAAAAGGTAAAAGATTCCGGGCCCCAACTCCAGCAGTTGCAATCACCTTACTATTATTTTCATCCACATACACATGGCAATAAGTGCGATATGAATGGCCTAACAGCCGTTTCGCAAGTCTATGACTTGCTTCTTCTGAGGCAACATTCCATACCAATGGGGATGAAAATAAAAGTAAGGTGATTGCAACTGCTGGAGTTGGTGCTCGGAATCTTTTACCTTCTGATTCGCTATTGTAGAGAGTGTTGAAATGTCTTACTCTGTCCCGTGATAGCCCGCCCCAGAGGATCCAGAGGTTTCCCTCCCACGAGGTAAGTATCAAACTTTTTAATTTCTAAAAATCACAGGTTTAAAGGATGATTATGTACAACTGTGATTTACTAACCTTTTTTGGGCTGATGGTACAAATTTTGGTGGTTGGATTCGCACAGTGGGGTCCCATTTGCCAGGTGGTAAAATAGCAACTTCATCTAAGAAATCATCAATCCCCGCTGTTAGCTCATCTTTGTTCACGGCCTTATATGCTATTTTCCGGAACAGCTGGAATACAGTTTAATGTAATGTATGGAATATTTATCAAGTAAATATAATAAATTATGTTTTCACATGGACAGCCGTCAAACGTCTTCGTGCTTTCCTTTACTATCCTTCAGATGACACCAGCTCACCCATATTAAGCCAACACTAAACTTTTATTTGTGTTTATTGGAACAGTTCATTAAGTAGTGGTGATCTTAATCTGCTAATTTCGCAATTACGGTGAAAATTACGCAAAATTACAGTTCCTGATTATGATTAGACGCAAAATTATGATTTTATATGAACTTTCACATTATGATTTTGCTTCGTAATTGCAAATTACCATGCAAAATGACTGTTATGCGAAATGTGTGCTCATCACTATAGTGATGTGAACAGTGGTATAGGTACAGAGCCAAGGATTCCAGTGCAAATTTTATATGGGTGCTTAGAAGTTCTGTGCGTTCTTCCCCTCAGAATCAACTTCCCAAAGAGAGCATAAGTATGGAGTATGGAACAGTCTTTTAATTAATACCTTTATACAAAGCAAACCTACTGTATATACTCGAGTATAAGTCTAGAAATTTAGGTCTGATTCACTTCATAAAAGTATAGGGGTCGACTTATACACGAGTCACGGGCAACACTGAGCGCAGTGAGTAATGTGTGTACTAATAATGACATTCCCATTTGCAGCAATTTACCCAGTGCTAAGTGAGACTTTGAGGAAAGGAAATGCCAAGAAAACCCAGGTGTGAAAGTCCTGGCCAAAACAATTAACCACTTAAGGACCAGGGGATTTTGCCTTGATCGGTGCTGCGTGGGCTCTTCAGCCCACTGCACAGATCACTTTGCAGGCAGGGCAACCAGACTTCCCCCTTTTTTCCCCACTAGGGGGATGTCCTGCTGGGGGGTCTGATCGCTGCCGGCTACCTGCGTTTAGCGTGGGGGGGGGGCTCCTCAAAGCCCCCCTCCCCGGCAATTCCCAGCCTCGCTCCCTTTCCCTCCTCTCCTCTTTCTGGGCGGCACAGGATGGCGATCCGTCCTGTACCGCCTCCAATAGGTTTCAGCCTATCAGATGTCGGCGATCCCCGGCCAATCAGAGGGCGGGGATTGCCGATCTCCTTTACGGCGCTGCTGCACTGCAGCGCCGTATGATGTAAACACAGGGGATTTCTTCCCCGCGTGTTTACATTTAGCCTGTGAGCCGCGATCGGAGGCTCGCAGGCTGTTCACGGAGACTCCCTCCGTGAACTGACATGGAACGGCCGCTCGTACCATGGTAACACCACTTTGACCTGCCGACGCCTATCGGTGTTAGGCGGTCTTTAAGTGCAAGGAAAGGGGTGGGGGAAATACTAGGCTGCATTAAAAGGGAGTGAATAATTGCAGCACTTGGGGCCTGGAGGAGGTATTAGCAGCACCTAAGGGACAGGAGGGGTTAATGGCTGCAGTGCAGTCCCTCCTGAGCCCCAAGTACAGACATTAACTTTGCTGGGTAGACACCCCCTTCCTCCTGAGCCCTCTTGTATTTGCAACCCTCTTCTTCATTCTCCAATTGTTTTGCCACGAGGTATGAAAATGCTCTATGAGTCATTTGGGCTCTGGCAATTGCTGGAGTACAAATAACGTAAAAAACCCGATGTCATATAGGTACCAGCTACAGAAAATTATGTGGGGAGCTAAACAATTAGGTATTCAGTACCGGATAGTTTAAAAAAAGAAAAAAGATTTGGTAGAGCTGGGTGAGGCGTTTTTCAGCTTCACCCTGGGCCCAAATTTCGTGGGGTCACTTTTAGATGAATGCCATAAAAATAGGTGAAAAGGTACTGTCAAAATTATTCCCAACATTCTCTTGCTGGCTGGTGGCTTAAAAGGCATTTTATTGTTAAGCAGTAAAAATATCTCCTAGGATAAACTATGAATTGAATAAGGGCTGAAAAGAGAGAAAAACCTGTGACAACTCCTTCCTTATCCTTCAAAAGACATTGTAAATTAATAATGAGACATTAGGTTCAATGTAACACTTAAATAATACGTTTCAGATGTCAACAAGGTAACTAAAAGTGCACCTGTAGTGAAACTAATATAGAGATCGTCATTGCTGGTTTTCTGAAAATACTGTTAGGACCATAAATATTTGGATAGAGACAACTTTTTTTTTTTCTAATTTCAGGTTGGAGTGAGCTCCGAGGTGTCCCACAGTGCATCACTGCTGAATATGCAAATCATCCTTTGTTGTCCCTGTAAGCTAGCCACACCTCCAGAACCGCTGGAATGCAATGATGTGTCAGCTTGTTAATTGTATAGAGCCACAATAATCCAACATGCATACAGACTGTTTCGGATTGGTTGTTCCTCATTAGTGCATGGCATGGTTTCATTTGGCTCTATGGGGTAGGACTTGAAGCACGGAGAGCTTACTCCAACCTGAATGATCACAAATACCTTCTGTTTTAAGAGGGCAAACATCAGTTTCCCAAATATTTATGGACCTAACTGTACTCGATTCCTGGCTGTAAAATGAATTGATAGCTCTCTATAATACCATATTTTTTTTTAATTATCAACTGTTTATTTGAACATCTAGTACCATTACTTTCTTTTGAATTATGTTAGTAAAGAAAGAAAGATATGGTGGCATCCGTATTCTCATCACTGCAAGTTTCTTTAAATGCTTACCTCATCAGTTAGCAATGTAGCCATAGCCCTGCCAATTTCATGATATGCCTTCAGTTTGTTTCTTGGACCCAGCAGAATAAAAATAAATCTGTAAGAAATATAATATCTAAAATTATAATGTCAAAAAGACAAGACTCAAACTGAACACTGAGTTAGAATTAAAGCATTACTTTTTATTCTATTTAAATTACTACTGTCCATGTAAATTTGAAGGATGAAGGCTATGTAACTTGCTAGCAGCATAAAGAGACTCTGAAGTCTCATAAAATTCACGTTTTTATTTTAAAAATCACTTTAACATCAATGCCCTAACTAAAAGGCTGCATCCTGGCGGCTGAACACTAACAAAATCCCCCCAAACTCCCTGGGGCACACTGCGGGGAGCGCTTCCGTGAGAGGCAGAGCTTTCGGCTGCAGCTCGGCCTCTACACACGTCCATCAGCGCAGATCGACACCTCTCCCTCGCCCCTCTCAGTCTACCTTCACTGAGAGGGGTGGGGGAGAGGCGGAGATAGGCGCTGATTGACGCACATGGAGGCAGAGCTGCGGCTGAAAGCTCTGCCTCCCAAGAAAGTCGGGGGAGGGAGTTTGGGGGGATTTAGTTCGAGTTCAGTCACAGAGATGCGGCGTTTTAGGTAGGGCAATGATGTTAAAGTGATTTTTAAAATAAAAACGTGAATTTGATGAGACTTCAGAGTCTCTTTAAGGGTTGGGCCCACTACGAGCGCTTTGTGGAATTGCAAAGCACCCTCACTTTTCAAAAACGCGGAAGTGCCACAATTTCCAAGAATGATCGCGAATTGCCTTCTGTACCTTCTGATGTGATTGCTCTGGGATTGCCCCCAAACTGCAGCAAGCCAAGTTTTTGTGATTGCAATGCTGCTAGTGAGACTACCCCATAGGTAGGGGCGTAACAATAGACCCTGCAAGGGATTCAGCCGCAGGGGGGCTCCATGGGGGGTGAAGTTTCTTCCCTGGCCTGAGAGACTGACAACTAAGGGTGCGGAGAGAAAAAGCTTTCTGATTTCTGCACAATTGTTCTAATGACTGCATCTGCTCAGCCACTAATAAGGAATCATACAAAGTTTTGCAGACAAAGATTTGTAGACAGTCCCTATTCAGTGTGCAGCAGGGTCTTGTGTACATTGCCCAGCCCCCAACCTCACTACCCCTCCCCAAGTGCTGTGTACTGTAGTGATTGACGCTTGAGGAATCTGGGCACGGAGAGAAAAAGCTTTGTGCTCTCTGCACAATGTTCTAATGAATACATCTGCCCAGCCATTGATCTCAGTTTACCTGTGCAGAAAGCAAGGGGGGGTCAGTAGTTTTGCAGGGGGGGCCAGTGATTTCTAGTTACGCCCCTGCCCATAGGGATCCACTGGCACTTTGTTTTCAAAACATTTTTGATTAGCGGTAAGCATGTTAAACAAACCGGGTTAATGGCGTTGAGTATACAACCTCATTTTGAAAATTATTTTTAAATACTCTGTGTTTAGTCAACAAGTGACCCTGTACAGGGTCTTAATAATGCTTAAAAGAAAAACGCTAGTACAAAATTCCAAACAACTGAAAGTAAAAGTACACAGAACAATAACTGTAATAGTAACAATACCAATAGGAATCATCTTCAAAGAAGAAAATGAAAAAGTAAGTAATAATGAGGCAATACATAACAGAGTGCATCTTAGTCTATCACTGTATTGCCGTGACACAATGTTATAATGTCATGATATAGCCCCACCCTAATTTGGTATCTGCAGGCCAAACCAGTTCAGAATTTCTCATAGTCCCAGTTGTCACTCAGTCTGGGCAATCTATTAACCTTTATATATCACTGGACATAGTTACAGTATTACTCCACAGCTCCCAGTTTCTCAGAAATCTCTCCATGGAGCATACTGCATACATATAGGAGAATATCACATCTTTTAAAATTATCACCATTCTTAACATCATAAATTCATAAAGATATAATGAATCTTCTACAACCACAGTTCGAACATTTTAAGGGTACCGCTACCATTTACCATATCCTCAATGAAGCAGGTTTTGTTAAGTCTTCTCACATCAAAACATGGGAAGAAGAATTTGTAAACATATAGCATAATATAAAAGACAATATGATTTTCAACTAATTTAACACACTGGGCTATATGCAATTAACTTTTTCACCAGAGTTATCTCCTAGGAGATGATTTTCATCTTCTCTTTAAACTAACTTTACAGCATTTTACAATTGGAAATGTACCCAAAAGTTGGTGAAAAAGTACTATTAAATTAATTTTAAGTATTTTCTTGCTGGTTTTTGGCTTAAAAGGCTGTTTACGACAAGTTGTGAAAATATCACCTGAGGGAAAACTCAGGAGAAAAAGGGAATTGCATATGGGCCACTGTGTCAACCACAGAGAGATTTATCAAAAATTATTACTACAATGGTACTACACTCCTAATAGATTGGCTTTATTTTTAATGACCATACAGATAGATGTTGGAGGAATTATTTAGCTAAAGGAAGCATGTTCCACATATGGTGGAGTTGCCCCAACATCAAAAGAACTTTATTTACTTTATCTACTCCTTGACGGGGCTCAGACTCAGGCCATCTCCTGGCCTAGCATTGTTCAATCTAGGTATAAACTCTGTAATATTACCCTTGAGATCTTTGATTGCTAATATATTCCTGCCTACTAAAATAGCCATAGCAAGACATTGGAGGGATCCCAAAACCCCTGAGCTAACAGAGATCTTGCAAATCATCAACACTAATTTCAAATATGAACGCATGATAGCCAACCTAAATAGCTCCATGGCATAGCACTTTGATGATTGTCGGCCATCGGCAAGCGACGCTAAAGCACTCCTAGTGGGTCCCAGCCCTCACACTAGACACTAGCGGTTTGGCTTAGGGATGTCCATTTACTTTGACTATTACTTCCCTTTATTTAGCAATGCATAAATATGAGACTGTCTATCACTAAAATTGGTTGTCTTCTGGGCACCACTGCGGCCCTTTCTATCTATAATTTGCATTTTAAACTTATCTGGAAAATGGCAGTACAATAGAAATAATAGATGCAGTGTGTTTCCAAAGGGATGGTCTCTTGCCTACCCATTGCATCAAACACAAGCTTGTCACGTTTTAGGAAGTCAACTGTTTTGTCTCTATTCACTCTTCCACCTACAATCTAGTCAGCCTCCCCTCCCATCTCACTCTCCTGTAATGGGTTTTCACAATTTCTTCTTTCATCTGCCACCACCATCATTAAACCCTCCTTACCCAATTCCCTGTCCCTTGGTGGACTCCACCTGCTATCTCTCCACTTCCACCAGTTCCATACCAGTTGCCACCACTTGACTCCTTGTCCACTCACTTGTCCCCCCCTCCCTCTCCTCTCTTCCTGCCAGGCCCATCCAGAGCCGGGACAAGGTCCTCCAGCACCCAAGGCTGAGACACCTAGAGTTGAGCTAAAATTTTCGTAATTTCGCATTACTAAAATTACGCATGCGAAATTTGCGATTACGATGCGAAATTACAGTAGCGTAATTGCCATTAAAATCGTAATTGAAAATACCGTAAGCATAATTTAAAACGCGTAATTTCGCGTTTCGTTCATGCCGTAATTTCACATTAAACGTTACCGTAATTTCGCGTTAAACCGTAACGCTCCGTATAATATAAAAAAGCCGCCGACTTTAAGGGTTAATAGCAAAGCCCCCTTAAATGCTAAGAGCCTCAAATTTGGAGAATATATTAAGGAGATCAGGAGGAATAAGAGGAAAATTTTTTTTTTCAAAAAGACCTTATAGTTTTTGAGAAAATCGATGTTAAAGTTTCAAAGGAAAAATGTAAACATTTAAAAACCCGCCGACTTTAACGGTTAATAGCAAAGCCTGCTTAAAGTTTAGGAACACCAAATTCCCAGGGTATATTAAGGGGATCAGTGGGAATAAGAGGAAATTTTTTTTTTTCAAAAAGACCTTATAGTTTTTGAGAAAATCGATTTTTAAGTTTCAAGGGCGAAAATGTCTTTTAAATGCAGAAAATGTCAGTTTTTTTTGCACAGGTAACAATAGTGTATTATTTTCATAGATTCCCCCAAGTGGGAAGAGTTTTACTTACTTCGTTCTGAGTGTGGTAAATATAAAAAAAAAACGACGTGGGGTCCCCCCTCCTAGACCTCTTTAACCCCTTGTCCCCCATGCAGGCTGGGATAGCCAGAATGCGGAGCACCGGCCGCGTGGGGCTCCGCACCCTGACTATACCAGCCCGCATGGTCCATGGATTGGGGGGTCTCGGAAGGGGAGGGGCAGCCAAGCTTTCCCCTCACCCTCCGAGCCCTTGTCCAATCCAAGGACAAGGGGCTCTTCTCCACCTCCGATGGGCGGTGGAGGTGGAGGCCGCGATTTCCTGGGGGGGGGTTCATGGTGGAATCTGGGAGTCCCCTTTAAAAAGGGGTCCCCCAGATGCCCACCCCCCCACCCAGGAGAAATGAGTATAGAGGTACTTGTACCCCTTACCCATTTCCTTTAAGAGTTAAAAGTAAATAAACACACAAACACTTAGAAAAAGTATTTTAATTGAACAAAAAACATAACCACGAAAAAAGTCCTTTAATATTCTTAATTAACCATTAATACTTACCTGTCCCTTTAAATAAATGATCCCTCGAAATAGCCTCGGAAATGTTCTATCAGTTACAATGTAACAAAGTTATTACAATGTAACAACTTTGTTACATTGTAACTACGCCGCACCCGACGTCACTCGCAGCCGCCGCATACGCGTCTGCGCTGCACGGACCCGACAGAGCTCTGAGCTATATAGCTCAGAGCTCTCTAAAGCATCTTTGTATTTGGGCTCCAAGGAGCCCCATTGGTCCTTAGCAGACCAATGGGGTTCCTTCTGATTTGAAGGAACCCCATTGGTCTGCTAAGGACCAATGGGGCTCCTTGGAGCCAAAATACAAAGAAGCTTTAGAGAGCTCTGAGCTATATAGCTCAGAGCTCTGTCGGGTCCGTGCAGCGCAGACGCGTATGCGGCGGCGGCAGTGACGTCGGGTGCGGCGTAGTTACAATGTAACAAAGTTGTTACATTGTAATAACTTTATTACATTGTAACTGATAGAACATTTCCGAGGCTATTTCGAGGGATCATTTATTTAAAGGGACAGGTAAGTATTAATGGTTAATTAAGAATATTAAAGGACTTTTTTCGTGGTTATGTTTTTTGTTCAATTAAAATACTTTTTCTAAGTGTTTGTGTGTTTATTTACTTTTAACTCTTAAAGGAAATGGGTAAGGGGTACAAGTACCTCTATACTCATTTCTCCTGGGAGGGGGGGTGGGCATCTGGGGGACCCCTTTTTAAAGGGGACTCCCAGATTCCACCATGAACCCCCCCCAGGAAATCGCGGCCTCCACCTCCACCGCCCAATCGGAGGTGGAGAAGAGCCCCTTGTCCTTGGATTGGACAAGGGCTCGGAGGGTGAGGGGAAAGCTTGGCTGCCCCTCCCCTTCCGAGACCCCCCAATCCATGGACCATGCGGGCTGGTATAGTCAGGGTGCGGAGCCCCACGCGGCCGGTGCTCCGCATTCTGGCTATCCCAGCCTGCATGGGGGACAAGGGGTTAAAGAGGTCTGGGAGGGGGGACCCCACGTCGTTTTTTTTTTATATTTCCCACACTCAGAACGAAGTAAGTAAAACTCTTCCCATTTGGGGGAATCTATGAAAATAATACACTATTGTTACCTGTGCAAAAAAAACTGACATTTTCCGCATTTAAAAGACATTTTCGCCCTTGAAACTTAAAAATCGATTTTCTCAAAAACTATAAGGTCTTTTTGAAAAAAAAATTTTTCCTCTTATTCCCACTGATCCCCTTAATATACCCTGGGAATTTGGTGTTCCTAAACTTTAAGCAGGCTTTGCTATTAACCGTTAAAGTCAGCGGGTTTTTAAATGTTTACATTTTTCCTTTGAAACTTTAACATCGATTTTCTCAAAAACTATAAGGTCTTTTTGAAAAAAATGTTTTTCCTCTTATTCCTCCTGATCTCCTTAATATATTCTCCAAGTTTAAGGCTCTTAGCATTTAAGGGGGCTTTGCTATTAACCCTTAAAGTCGGCGGCTACCTAACATTGATCCATGCGTCAACTTTTCCGCTTCGGGAGCATGGCCATACGCATTCATTTCGTAATACCCCTTGCAATGCGAAAATTACGCTTACGCGAAATTTCGCGAAATCCTTCTTCATTCCGATTATGTGCTTACGGCCATAAACGTAATTACACTAATTACGCGAAATTTCGCGAAATCGTAATTACGCCATTACGCTCATCTCTAGAGACACCAAAGTGCGCCCCTCCATCCCTGCCACCCCAGCCATCACACACTGATTGCTATTAGACTAAGAGGCGCCACAGGGCCCACAACCTCTCCAACACCTTAATATCTAGTTGTATGGCTTGCAGTCACTGCCATGAATCCCCTTTTCTTATTTCTTTCTGCTTCAAACACAATTAGGAATGACAGCTGAATGAATTCTGCGCCCCTTCTGCACTGCGCCCTGAGGCTGGAGCCTCTCCAGCCTATGCCTCGGCCCGGTCCTGGGCCCATCTCAATAATCCTCTCTACTTCCACTCTCTCACTCCACCTCAGTAATACTCTCTCTGCATAATCTCTCACCAGTTAAGGTGCCCCTCTAGCGATGTACGGGCAAATCATCCAAGAGAGAGAGAGAGCGCTCTCTCTCTGGGCAAATTTGATCAGAGAGAGATCTGTTGGCTGCTCATACACCATAGGGTGATTCCCAATCGATTGAATCGGCCTTGTGATGCAGCTGCCGCCGCTGTCCCCCCAAATGTTAATTTACCCTCCTCCTAGTGCTCGTGTATTCAAATCTCACCTGGTCCACCTGCTCCAGGTCTTGTCTACTGCTTCTGCAAGAGCGACCCACTTGGTTGCCATGTATAGCACGTGACACATGACATGTGTGTGACGACTCGGGGAAGCAGCAGACAAGACCCAGTGCAGCTGGAAAGTCGCGGTAGCTGGACCAGTTGAGATTTGAATGCATAGGGGAGAAGATTAACATTTAGGGAGACAGTGGATGGGGCCTCCGTCGTGTTCATCGGTTGTCGCTATGTTCCCTTCTGTTACCACAGCACATCCGTCAACCACATGATTTTCTGCCATGGTCGATCGATACATTTGAATGATTTCAACCTGGAAACGGTTGAATCGTCCATTGGAAATGCTTACTGTGGCACTGATTTTTTTATCCAATTCAATGAAATGATCAAATTGTATGGTCAATCGTATATATCCCAGTGATCTGCTCAAGTTCCTTTTTCAATAACTCCACCTCAGTAATCTTTCTACTACCACTCTTGCTCTTCACCTCATTAAGGCTCTGTTACTGCTTGAGCGGAGGATGAACATTTTTTGTCTGTTCTCCGCTCATCGCTAAACGGACAGTAAATGGCTCCTATTTTATGAACAGCAGCCATTCACCCTTGTAACGCTGCATCAGATCCGCGGGATCCATTGCAGTAAGCAGTCAGCACTTCTGTGCATTCCCCCACTTAACCTATGGGGGCAACACATCTGCCCCGGACTACAGCTGGACCATTGGAGCAGACATTACACTGTCCACTTCCTGCTGATCCGTCACAAGTTGGAACCAAACCTCAAACTCTCTCTACATAGTCTCTCACTACTAGTTACCTCTCAGTGACTATCTGCTTTTCCTTTCTCACTCATTCTACCTCAGTAGCTGACAACAGCCACAATTCACTAACATCATGCTGGTGATAATAAGGCAAGCAAAAACTTACCACAAAACATCAATCCACATCGCAAATGTCAATTCACTACTAATCTTTATTAAAGTTTTGTGATAAGTTTTCCCTGTGAGAGTGTTATCTTATCACTTCAGTCCTTGAGTTATCACCTCTGTAGTTATCTCTACATACAGAGTCCATATGGAGGGGAGGAGAACATGCAGGCAGAATGTAGCTCTGACCCTCCTCCTGTCTCCTCAGCCAGCCTGCAGGTGTGTTTGTGTGTCTCTTGATCTGTCCTCCCTCTCTGTGTGCCTGCTGTGTTTTGCAGTCTGTAGTAACACTCCACTAAACGACAGCTCAGGCCAGGTGATAACTCCTCACGCACTTTACAATTGATATTACTTGCATTCCTCTCTGTGAATTAGCACCCTGGCTGTAAGTTTAGGATTCAATTCTTAACAACTGAATCCTTAACTTAAGGATTTGACTCTCAACTTAAAGGATACATCCAAGCTAAATAAAAAAATAAAAATCCACTTACCTGGGGCTTCCTCCAGCCCCTGGTAGCCGCCCTGTGCCCTCGCCGCAGCTCCAGTGGCTCCCTGTCTCCTTCGCTGCAAATGCAGCGGACCTCGTCAGGTCGGCTTCTTCTGCTCTTCACTGTGCGGCTCACATGGTCGCGCTAACATCATCAAGACTGTACTGCGCAGGCTCAGTAGTTCTGCGTCTGCACAGTACAGTCTTGATGACGTCAGCGCGACCACATGGCGCGCAGAAGAAGCCATCCCAGAAGCCGACCTGGCGAGGTCGGCATCTGCAGCGGAGGAGACTGGGAGCCACCAGAGCTGTGGCGAGGGCACAGGACAGCTGCCAGCGGCTAGAGGATTTTTATTTTTTATTTAGCTTGGACGTATCCTTTAAAGGACTTCCGAGGCCAAATGTTCAAAAAAGTTAAATACCTGGATCACATTTGTAGGCACGGAGGACGCCGTCCGCGCCCTCCGTGCCGTTCCGCCGGGACCCCGCCGCTCAATAGTCCCCCGGGCCGCTCCCGACCCCACGACCCGGGTCAGGCTCTCCTGCCTGCACTAACATGGCCGCCGGAGCTGGCCGCGGCTGCGCAGTCCACATAGCCGCGAGTGCGGCTGCGCAGCTCTGGGGCCAACCCCCCGATCCATGCAACAGGCTGTTTCTTGTTGCGTGGATCGGGGGGTGGTCCTAGAGCTGCGCAGCCGCACTGGCGGTTATGCAGACTGCGCAGCCACGGCCAGCTCCGGCGGCCATTTTAGTGCAGGCAGGAGAGCCCGACCCGGTTCTTGGGGTCGGGAACGGGCCAGGGGGCTATTGAGCGGCGGGGACTCGGCAGAACGGCATGGAGGGTGCGGACGCCGTCCTCCGTGCCTACAAAAGTGATCCAGGTATTTAACTGTTTTGGACATTTGGCCTCGGAAGTCCTTTAAGGATTGAATCCTTAACAGAAGGATTGCATGAGGAAGATTACTTAGTGAATACTTAAATGAGTTCTCACTAAGGTGATAATAGGAAAAACTTCCATTATAATTATTAAAGACAGGAAATAAGCTTAGTGTTTTGTGGCCAATATTTCTCATTATTGCTGCGAATAGACTGCATAACAGTCATTGTGTAGCCTTTCCTTTATTAGTCATTTTTGGCAAGCTATGTTAGGCAAGTTCGTACAAGAAAAACCATATGCTAGCCGCAATTGGCGCCATGCCTACTGGATACCAGTGTGCCAGCCTAAGATGACATGTCGCATTACCTGGTAGGAAGGATGACTTCAGTCAGAGAGCCCAATACAGTTGCCTCTTTTAACCTGATAAATGCAGCAAAAGGTTGATCTAAGAAGTCTACATCGCCAACCAGAACATTGGCAGCTTCTGTCCCATCCGGTATCTTCTTTTTGAATTTGTTTTTTTGCTGAAAAACAAACAAACAAACAAACAAAACAAATCACTCATTAGGGCTCTTTCATATCAGAGCTTGCGTTGGAGAACGCTCAAAGCATGCGTTTTGTTGTATGCCTTTTAATGCGTTTTGATATGCGTTGCACTGCAGTGAGTGTGCGTTTTTAATCCGTTTTCAATCCGTTACAGCACAGAGAAAAACGCAGGTAATTTTTTTTTCTTTTAGTTTTCAACTTTCTACATTGTTCCTCTGTTGCATTGTGGGACTGATTGCCTGCGTTAACGGATTGAAAACGCGCATAGTGTGCGTTTTACATTGACTAACATTGTAACGCATAAAGCTAGCGTTGGCTGAAAAACTGCGCCTGGGTGCAGTGTAACGCAACGCACAAAAAGGCTGCGTTATATGTGAAAGCTAAAATGAAAGTCTATGGACTTTCATTTCACCTTGGGTAACGCAAACTTTACCCTTTGCGTTGAAACGCAGAAAATCTGCCCTAATGTGAAAGAGCCCTTAGAAACAGGAAATTTTGTGCTGTAAAAAGTTGCTTACTTTTGAACAAGTCATTGCCGACTCACTATTTTGTGCTGTAAAAAATAGCTTACTTTTGAACGACTGTAGAGATTGGAGAAAAAACATAGGGAGATCCAGGAGCCCAATCTGGCGCAGTATCGTCAGATCACCAGGATAGTAAAAAAGGTAACCAAAGATATAATCACAAAGGTGGGTTGCTGTCTGAGGCAACCACTTGTTAGCACCTATGGGGAATTACTGTCCCCACTCGGCCTTGTGTTGTTGTGGTCACTGCTCCAAAAAAAGGAATTTTCTGAGATCCAGAAGAAAATATCCAACTGATCCCCCTTAACATAGGGGTGTAAACTGGGTACTGAAAGGAACTGGAGGCGGCCGTTTGTGGAAAAGTTAGTATATATATATACTGTATATCTTTCTCTCTCTATAGGGTAGCATCCAACAATATTCTAAGAGGTGTCCTACCTTACAGATGTCTCATTCAAGACAATTGTAGTTCAAGGTAAAATACAAACGGTTTTATTTCTGCACTTGACAACGCGTTTCATGGCAAAAGCTGCTTCCTCAGGTCAATAATCATGCCTGATGAGGGAATCGTTATGCTTCTTGTAACTTACTGTAGTTCAACTTACTTTTGAACGGGTCGTTGCTGATTTTTTTTTCAAATTCTCCTTGCCTGACCATAGTATCGTTTTTTTATCACTGATCCAGAACGATTATGTACGTCAGGTGTGTCAATAAAGTTTAACGTTTACGTTTACGCTTTCGTGTTTTTGTTTTTTTGTCAATGCCTACTGTAAGGAGTATATCAAAATGTACAAAGCACAAAGATTTGTTCATTGCACATACATTGTATTCACATTGTTATCTTTTATTACTAGCTGGCTTAATTTAGGGAGGGTGACCAGATAGCACAACATGAGTTGGTGTTGCCCAAAAGACAGAGCCCCACACTTACTGGCCACCTAACCACCATGATTGAATAAGTATTTTCTACATTTTAAAAAAATCTGCATTAACAGATTAAAGTAGACCTGAACTCTTGCACAGGACAGAGGGAAAACATAGATAAATGCACCCTGTATGTATTTAGAGAGTTTAACCTGTTTAATTCCCCCTCATTTTTGTCTAATCACAAGTTGTAATTTCTTTGTTACAGCTGATACAAAGCCTACAATAAATCTGCACTGTTTCTTCTTCCTGATTCATGGAAGCAGACATACTGTCAACATCTTCAAATTAGCTTATCTGCCTTATCTGCCATGGCAGTCAGGTGACAGGGAGGAGATAAAATAACAATTTGTGATTAGACACAAATGTGGTGGGATTAAAAAGGTTAAACTCTCTAAATACATACAGGGTGCCCTGTGTTACTGCGCATGCGCGTGGGCTCAATCTTCTAATGCGCGGCCATGAATATGGAAGAGGAGCCCAGCTGCCCTGATGCGGAGTGGGATAGCACTCACCAACGGTGGGCACAGGACCACCAAGGGAAGCTTTAATAGGATCCTGAGGCATGCACAATAGAATCGGCCATCACTGGGGGTGAGTAGATCCGCCCGGTAAATCACTTGCATGTCGCGGGTTGGGGGCTGCTGTACACACACCTGATTAACGGCTGCGGAGGTTATTAATGGCCGCCTTGAGTCAGGGGTGTGTACGAGGCTTCAAAGGACCTCATTCAACAATAAACACTCTCCATTCATGTCCAAAGTATCTAATGATAACAAACAATTCAAACTATTAACTTTGTCACAGCTTCTACTTCCTCTTACTTAGGCAATGGAACAGGTCATAGAAATATGTTAGCCATTTTTTGTCATAACCCAAAAAACAAACTAAAACAAATGTGTGTAAAATGTAATTGAAGGTCCACTTTAAAGGGACTCCGAGCAGTGCAAAAACTATAGAAAGATGCATATCATTTTAAAGCTCTCTTTCTCCTCTTTCCAATGATATATAAACCGCCGCCCTACGCCTTTTAGTTTTCGCTATTTTCATGACTGAATTTGCCGTGTCCGCAATTTCGATCGCAAAAATAGAGAAAACTAAAAGGCGTAGGGCGACGATTTAGGTGTCGCCAGAAAGAGGAGAAAGAGAGCGACTTTTTCTCAAAGTCAGCAGCTCCATTCAGCAGAAAAAGTCGCCCTGTGTAATACAATGTAACTATGGAAAGATGGATATCATTTTAAAGCTCTTTCTCCTTTCTGGCGACACCTAAATCGTCCACTTTAAAGGGACTCCGAGCAGTGCAAAAACTATAGAAAGATGCATATCATTTTAAAGCTCTCTTTCTCCTCTTTCCATTGATATATAAACCGCCGCCCTACGCCTTTTAGTTTTCTCTATTTTCGTGATCGAAATCGCGGTCTTGGCAATTTCAATCGCGAAAATAGCCAAAACTAAGAGGCGTAGGGCAGCGGTTTATATATCATTGGAAAGAGGAGAAAGAGAGCTTTAAAATGATATGCATATTTCCATAGTTTCTGCACTGCTCGGAGTCCCTTTAAAGTGTACCCGAGGTGA
Organism: Hyperolius riggenbachi; assembly: GCF_040937935.1. NCBI lineage: Eukaryota > Metazoa > Chordata > Amphibia > Anura > Hyperoliidae > Hyperolius > Hyperolius riggenbachi. The sequence continues at coordinate 482,784,224 of NC_090648.1, read as the reverse complement.
CATGTGACAGGATGAGATAAACAGGTGTATGTAGAGGACAAAACATTAATAGCCAGGCTGTTTTACTTGTTTTTGATTTTGCTGCCTGAAAGAGTTAATTTTCAAGCATGGAATTGACAGCTTCTGTCTTGTGGATTGCGTGACTCCTTATAACGTGGACTATAGTAAACATCACTGATAAACTAATTACAGCCATACAAGTTTTCCTGGCAGGATACAACTTCTGAGAGGAGGAAGAGATAAAAAAAGGTCAATAGTTCATGTACTTTCACTCTGGGACACGTAATAGGCTGTCACTGAGCAGAGGCAACAAAACATTCAATCTACTTTGTAAATGTGTAAATATGAATTAAAACCATGGGATAGCTAAAAAAAAAGGTCATTTTTAGGAGTAGGAGGATATTTATATTTATTTATTGTTCATCCTATCGGTTTTTTTTTCACTTCGGTTTACTTTAAGCCGAACTCCAGTTTTTACCTGTTCACGTGAAGGCTTCTCAGAGAGGTCAAACAACCCATGTTTCAAAGTTTTTTTCTCTGCAATTTGGAAAGAAGTAGTCAGTGCAGGTCATTTATGGAACATCCGTCTGCATCTCAAACTGAGTTATTATTAAGGGTTATTAAAAACATACCCAAATAAGCCCCAAAACAGGAAATGTCAGATTCTGAAAGCACACTTATTGTTTGTTGTAAAGGGTTGGTAAAAGCGAGTATTTGGAAGTGCATTTTTACATTAAAGAGTAACTGTAATCAAGAACTTCATAGCAATCAGTAGCTGATAACCCCTTTCCCATGAGAAATCTTTACCTTTTCTCGAATAGATCATCAGGAAGTTCAGTATGGCTGATATTGTGGTGAAACCCCTCCCACAGTGTGATGTCACGACCATGGCCCTGACAGTTTGCTGTCTGCAAACCTTGTTGCATTGTGGGAAATAACAGCTTTTTCCAAGTAATATCTCCCTCTGTGCGCAGAGCTCTCAGTAACGAACATTCCGTACAGATCACTGGGATGAACTAAAGATGTCACCACCAGTGATACAATTGAGAATTTAAATCAGTGAGAGGAAAGATTTTATAATGGGCAAACACTGACTAAATAATGTATAAATGAATAATGGCGTCAATTCACCAGAGGTTACCAACCTATTTATCTCTTGGGAGGTAATTTACCTCCTGTGATATCTCCAAAGAGCAATTCTCCAGAAGTATAGGGGAAAATATCGACAGAGAGAAATGCAAGAGATAAATGTGAGATAAGTATGAGATAAATAAGTGATAGTTAGTAGTTAGTTTTTCTCCAAATCACAATTCACCAGGGAAGAAAGGGGGTGTGGCCATTCGTTATTTTTTCATCTCTTTATCCCCTGAATGAACCTGGAGATATCGTGGTTTTCACACAGCAGCTGCTGCTGTGGAAGATGGAGCCTTTTGAGCTTACTCTGTTAGGCCTGGTGCACACCAAAAACCGCTAGCAGATCCGCAAAATGCTAGCAGATTTTGCAATTTGCAGTTTTGTGAAGCGTTTTTGGTGTAGTAGATTTCATGTATTGTTACAGTAAAGCTGTTACTGAACAGCTACTGTAACAAAAACCGCCTGGCAAACCGCTCTGAAGTGCCGTTTTTCAGAGCGGTTTGCGTATTTCCTATACTTAACATTGAGGCAGAAACGCCTCCGCAATCCAAAATCTGCAGCAGCCAGGGAGTATTGGTTTCTGCAAAACGCCTCCCGCTCTGGTGTGCACCAGCCCATTGAAATACATTACCCTAGCGGATCCGCACCCACAAGCGGATCGCAAACCGCAGCCGAACCGCTCTGGTGTGCACTAGGCCTTAGAGCTTGCTTCTATTATGAGGAGACAAAGGCGCAGGAGGAGGGTCTGTTTAATCGCCCCTCGTATTTTTCATGAGAGAACAGTTCTTGATAATTTTACTGAGACAGAGGTGGTGAAGAAGTTCAGACTCACTCGTGATATGATTTATGATATGATCCGGCAGTAAAAGGCGGGAATACTCTGGTCAGGTAGTGGTAAAACTCCGCCTCCTACCCACAATGCTTCACTTTCAAGCTTACAGAGAGGAAAAGTATCCCGTGTAAATCATTAATACCGATTACCTAACTCTCTGCTTTCTCACACTTTCCTCATGCATATCTCTCCATTATCCCCTGCTATCGAACACTTTTCTCTCTGTCCTCTCACACTGGTGAATTGACTCCAGAGTGTTAAAATACCTCATGAGATAAACTACCTACCTTTTTTCTCTTAGTAAATCCTCTCTGGTGAATTGACACCAATGTCTTGTCTCCAGGCCCAGATTTACATCACAGGAACCTATAGGCACAGATGTTCTGGCACCCTAGACCTGGCCTTCCATGAACCTACATTGAACCGCACCACAAGTGTGCTGGCTGGTCCAACTGTCACTTCTCCCTTACTTCACCTGCCCATCATAGCTAGCTACAGTTGTCCCTTAGCATTAGGTAGCTAGAGGAATCTCAGTATTAGGTAGCTAGAGGTGTCGTTGATTGAACTGAAGGGAGATCTCGTCAGTGGAATGCCGAGAGGCTGGTGAGTAACCTCTTATTAGAGAGGGAAGGGAAGGAGGGAGGCACTAGGGGAGGAGCCAGCATTCCATCATGAGGCGCCTGTAGGCACATGCCTACAGTGCCCTATGGTAAATCCAACCCTGCTTGTCGCTTATCATCCATGGGGCCGTGCTCAGCGACATCAGAATACAGAAGGAAGCCTCAAAATGATCCTGAGGCTTCATTCTCTTTAAGTATCTCATTTTGTACCCGAGCTTTGGTTCCGGGACACATTAATCCTAGAATCCCTCCCTCCCTCATCCCTCCTATTAGTTCTGCTATCTTTCATACTGACACTCTTTGAATTAACAAGGTTTTAGTACAGCAACAGCAGATGCTTAATTTCTATGTCAAACTCACTTCTACAAGACGATGAAACAATATCCTTGATCAGTTCTGTCCGTGGTTTTCTGGTCAGATGAACGTGGTGTTGAAGAAGTACTTTCAGAATATGTTCATTTTCTTCCTGGTTGCTTGTGTTATTTGAAAATCTTTGCTTCAGCACACGTTCTGGAAGACAGTGGGGGAAAAAAACACTTCTTTTATTTCAGAAATCTTTACATGGTTTTGCACAAAGTAATATGACAAATGCCAAAGATGGTGCACAAACAATCGTGCAGCCGACGCAGTAAACTGCGGTAGAGTTGCTGTATGCAGGGAGCAGGGATGGTTTGGAAATGCAGATTTCTGATACCGTGGAAATTCTGATTTCTGCCAATGCAGATCACCAATTCAGTGGATTCCCGGTTTCCGAGAAGTGGGGTTCATTTTTTGCATTCTCTGATTGGCTAAATACTTCTGAGTTGACTCTACATTCTCTGATTGGTCCAATGCTTCTGAGTTTTGTGATTGGGCTAAAATTACCAAGTTGCGGTAATATTTCTGGGGGAAATCCGATTTCCGATTAGAAATACGAAAATTTCAATTCCACAAAATCCAAATGAGCATCCCTAGCAGGGAGCACACAGCAATTTTAGCATTACTAACGCATGGGAAACACCAGCCTCTAACCCAGGGCTGGCGCTACCATAGAGGAAAAGGAGGCAGCTGCCCCAGGGCCCCAGAGCTTGTAGGGGCCCCCAGTGGCTACAAGAAGAAAAAAAAATTTTCAACTCGACCTTATAGTTCCTGAGAAAATCGATTTTAAAGTTTCAAAGGAAAAAAAACCACACATTTAAAAACATGCCGCCTTTAATGGTTAATAGCAAATCCACCTTTAATGCTAGAAACCCTACATTTCCAGGATATGTTAAGGAGATCATTGGAAATAAGAGGTAAAAACAATTTTTCAAAAAGACCTTATAGTTTTTGAGAAAATCGATTTTAAAGTTTCATAGGAAAAAAGTGTACTTTTAAATGCGGTAAATGTCACTTTTAGTACCTAACGGTAGTGTAATTTTACATGTATCAAAAGAAAGAGCAATACATTTCGTGACGGGGTTTCCAGGGGGCCCATACGCAGCCGCAGCGCTTTGACCAGGGATTGCTATACAGCCGCAATATAGCAGCATGAAGATCCCTGCCATTTTTTCCTATTTTCCCAATTTTTTTTTTATGTTTAGAGTGTGGGAATGTTTTTTTTTTTAATTATGTGGGGTCCTCCCTCCTGAAACTTTTTAACCCCTTGTCCCCCATGCAGGCTGGGGTAGCCAGAATGTGGAGCTCCAACCGATTGGGGCTTCACACCCTGACTATACCAGCTGCAAAAAAGGTCCCCTAGTGCCGATTTTTGCTCTGGGGTATCTGTTGGGGGGCCCCCAGGTTTATTTTGCCCTGGGGCCCCATTGTTGCTTAAACCGGCCCTGCTCTAACCCTCCATGCCACATGTGTTACTAGGTTAACACACCCGTTGTTATGTTATAAGTAAAGTGGTGGGGGGGGGGGGTTCACAGCACTACACCAAAGGGGGTGTGCTATGGGTGTGTTAGAAATGTATGAAGACTGAAGAGTAGGGGAGAAGAGGCCACCCATATATGCATGCACATCTCCACTTGAATGACTGAGCTCCGCTCCGTCATCAGTCTCCCTAGTAGACTGTTACACGGCGTAACCGCCATCTATTTACAATGTACAGTACAGTGATCTAAGGCAGTGCTGTACTGGAGACAGCCGTGTGACACGGCGGTCCCCCTGGGAGGCAATGAGAGAGATCGGCTCTCATAGGCTGATATCTATGAGAGCCGATCGCTGGGATTGGCTGCCGGGGGGACGGAGGGTGGGAAATAAAATATTTTAAAATGCACAAATGTATTAAAAAAATTAAAATACATAAATAAACAAACACCCCAGCAGCGATCGGAGCCCACCAACAGACACCTCTGTAGGTGGGCAGAAAAGGGGGGAATCACTTGCTGAGGTGTACGGCCCTGCAGCGAGGCCTTAAAGCTGCAGTGGCCTAAAAAATAGTAGCCTGGTCACTAGGGGGGTGTAAGCCTATGGTCCTCAAGGGGTTAAACCAGGCATGGGCAAACTCGTCCCTCCAGCTGTTACGGAACTACAAGTCCCACAATGCATTTGCCTTTATGAGTCATGACTGTGTCTGTCAGACTCCTGCAATGCATTGTGGGACATGTAGTTCCTTAACAGCTGGAGGGCCAAGTTTGCCCATGCCTGGGTTAAATAAACTCACTAAAAACATCTGCTCTCCAGTGTGCTCCAATGACAGCATGAATAAGTAAATAGAAATGCATACTGTGTGTATATATATATATATATATATATATATATATATATATATATATTATTATTATTATTTAGTATTTATATAGCGCCGACATATTACGCAGCACTGTACAGTGTATATATATATATCTCGTCACTAACTGTTCCTCAAAGGAGCTCACAGTCTAATCCCTACCATTGCCATATGTCTATATTATGTAGTGTAAGTACTGTAGTCTAGGGCCAATTTTAGGAGGAGCCAATTAACTTATCCGTATGTTTTTGGAATGTGGGAGGAAACCAGAGTGCCCGGAGGAAACCCATGCAGGCACGGAGAGAACATACAAACTCTTTGCAGATAGTGCCCTGGCTGGGATTCTAACCAGGGACCCAGCGCTGCAAGGCGAGAGAGCTAACCACTACGCCACCGTGCTATATATATATATATATATATATATGTATATATTCATCATGTTACTTTTGTCACTGTCATTACCAATCCTGTATTTTGTATCTGTTCTGTATTCTGTCACCAATTCTGTATTTCTGTATATTGGTGTATACCATTTGTCTGTATTATTATGTACCCCATGTTCGTTTTTTACTTTATACAGCACCACGGAATATGTTGGCTCTTCATAAATCATTAATAATATTTATAATATAAATCACAAATCCCATGACACAAAATGACTAGCCAAACAACCACACACACATCAGACCAAACAATACTGGATAATACAAAATTGTGCTGAAAATATCCCCTGCTGAATAAAGTTCGTGCAATCAAGGGGTTAACCACCCTGGCGTTCTATTAAATGCACCAGGGTGGCGGCGCAGCACTATTTTTTTTTTTAAATCATGTAGCTAGCCTAGCGCTAGCTACATGATTCCCCCCTCCCTGCGGCGTCCCTCCCACCCTTCCGATCGCCGCCGGCGATCAAGCCCATCCGGAAATCTGAATGGGATTTCCTTTAGGGCTTCCGACGCCATGACGACGATCGTGATGACGTCATCGACATCGTGACGTCATCGGGAGTCTCGATCCACACCTCAGCGCTGCCTGGCACTGATTGGCCAAGCTGCGCACGGGGTCTCGGGGGGGGCCTGTAACGCAGCGGGTAGCGGCGCATCGGCGGGGAGCGGCAGCAATCGGTGTAAACACGCAGCAAGCAAAAAAAATTATCAAAATTGGTCCAGCGGGGCCTAAGCGGCGCCCTCCGGCGGTAATGGACGAGCTGAGCTCGTCATTACCGCCAAGGAGAATAAGATGCTGGTGACAGCGTGAGCAGGGCCGGGCCGAGGCATAGGCTGGAGAGGCTCCAGCCTCGGGGCGCAGTGTAGGAGGGGGCGCACAATTCATTCAGCTGTAATTCCTAACTGTGTTTGAAGCAGAAAGAAATAAGAAAAGGAGATACATGGAAGTGACTGCAAGCCAGATAACTAGAGATTAAGGTGTTGGGGGCCCCGGGGAGCCTCTTAGTCTAATAGCAATCAGTGTGTGATGGCTGGGGTGGAGGGATGGAGGGGCGCACTTTGGTGTCTCAGCCTTGGGTGCTGGAGGACCTTGTCCCGGCTCTGAGCGTGAGGCAATGAGACGTGTATATATCACCAGTGTAGGACAAGAGGGCACCAGGTGGTGGAGCTGGAGAGGGGTAGGCAGTAGGTAGGATGCCATGGTGGACTGTACCACCGGTTCTGCTGGCGTAACCTTGCTTTACCAAGAAGAGACTCTGCAAGTGAAAAACTGGCCTCATAGAAATAGTTAAAGCGGATCCGAGATGAAAAACTTACTATAAAAAGTAACTTGTCTACATATCTTATCTAAAGTTTAGATGGTTTACACAGCAAATCTAGCTGCAAACAGTTTTAAAAGAATATGATTATTTATTCCTGTGATACAATGACAGCAGCCATGTTGTTTGTAAACATTACCTAGAGGCAGGCTTATCTGTATCTTGAGCCATCAGCCTAATCCCCCCTCCTCCTCCCCTCTGCCTCTGAAATCTCTGGCTAGTAATATGTCCCCCTCCTCCTGCCCAGACTCAGCTCCCATGAGCCCTTGCTACTGCCAAGGCTCTCTGAAAACTGTGGGCGGGGCTTGTTTAGTTTATAGGGAATTAGAGTATTAAAACAAAAACAAAAAAGTATTTGGCTTGAGGAATGCCCTATAAACAATAGGAAAGGAACACAATTATGCAATGTGTAAAAGTTCACCTCGGATCCACTTAAAAAAAAAAGTGATGCAAGACAGTGGTAAAAGAAAACCGCAGGACGTCCAATATGCAATGCTGTTGAAATACATTTGATGTGCGACAAAACACAAAATTGCAATAACGCACTAGGCACCAGAATTCTGGTAAGTGTGAGCAAGGTAGAGCATGTTAGTATACTGACCTATTATTTCCCTGAAAGTACACTTTTCTGTATCTAGGAGAATAATTCCTCTCTCTATACATCTTCTCAGCTCAAATAAACTATGTAGCGTAAGGGTGGTGACATGAGGTTTGCTCCATCTTTCTCCTCCATCTTCAGCCTTCTCTTCAAATTGAATCCACCTGTAAAATATGAGTTTATAATTATTAGAAACAAGCTACAGGGGCATGACTAAGGTCAAAGAAGGTTGCTATCAGAACCTAAAGTGGAGACATACTGTAGGCGTCAACTCATCAAGGCTGTTTGATAAACAAAAACAAGTCGGGAAAATATCGCATTCGGTATTTTAGACTTTTGTGTGCTAATTCATCAATATTTTTACAGGTGCGGTAGATGTTTGATCATTTCCCGAAGCCCAGTTGTGGGTAACAGCAGAAGAGTGTGAGCTGTCTCAGTGTTGTTACATCTGTTCTCTGTGCAGAGACAGCATTGCAATAGTAAGAGGCATCCCAACATCTCTTTAGATGTACATGTTTTGTTATACTGCCTCTGCTTGCACTGAATCTGTCTATTAGTCTCCATTAGTCTTTCTTAACATTTTATTTCTTTGCCACAGCTAAGATGAACTTCCAAGAAACTTAAAACATTCCCTGCTTAGGGGATTTCCCCACTAGCAACTCTGCATCTTCAAACAGGAACAAGAGAGTTAAACTGCCGAAGGGAAGCAGGGGAAGCGTATTTTGTTTTGTCTCTCTCTGCTCACTGCCTGGGGAGTAGGAAAACACAACCTGCCGGAGAAGATCCAATCAAAATCACTTGCAGGAAACAGGGGCTGTTACTATTGGCTTCTGCTCCTGTCAGTCATAGGGAATCATCTCTGCTTCTGTGAGTTCTGTGAGTCCCGCACTGATTCCGACAGATGAGAACTGCCGGTAATCATCCAGGGCTTTACTGCTTGCTGTAACCTTGATAATTTGACATTTACTGTCATTTGTTGAGATGTTTACCGCACAAGTTGGTAATTTACCTCACTGCTTGGTAATTTCAGCTTTCCATGTGGTAACAGCTTTGATAAATTGCCTTTTTCCTAAGTGATCAGTAAATTCAGTGTTTTTCAGCATTAGAAAATGCGGTAATGCTTGGTGAATTGACGCCTAAGTCAAAATACCCCTCTGCTCCAAAAGGTTAGCCACACACCATCAGAACTTCTGTGAAACACTTATTTGCTAGACAGTACAGATGAGCATACACTTGTTGATTTTTTGCGGCCGATCGACCATCCAATTACATTTTGGATGATAAACACTCCAAAAGGGTGTACTAGGGAAAAATATTCAACAAATTCCTACTGGAGAAGTCCTGTCATCAGAAAAGAAATAATAAAATATAACCTTTATTATAAAAAAGTTAAAGAGGAACTGTAGTGGAAAAAAAAAACAAAAAACATAATGAATAGCTTATTTTTTACATTATTAATTTATAGAATATTTAGTTATTGAAATTTGCCCATTGTGAAATCTTTCCTCTCTCCAATTTACATTCTAAAATGTATTAGGGTAGGTTCACACTTGTTTTAAAAACGTATCTGTGCACTGGCGTAACAATAGGGGAAGCAGCCCCTGCCCCCGCGGGGGGGGGCACTCATGGCCGTTATTGGGGGGCAGGAGGGGTCACAGCATGAGGGGACTATCCCCCCTCCCCGCTGATGTGCAAAACTCTCCCCTCATGCTGCGACTCCTCCTGCCCCCCCAAAACGGCCATGAGCGGGCCCCAGGGTGGGGTGGGGGTCCCGCTCAAATTCTTGCAGGGGGGCCTGGGAACTTCTAGTTACGCCCCTGTATCTGTGGCTCTTTTATTTTGGCCCAGATTAAAAACGGTGCAACGCATACCAATTTTTAAAAATAGCAGCCTTCTCCACTCAAAAAAAAATTGGATCCGTCTGCGTTCAGGGAGATCCGTTTTGAAAACCTGAATGGACGGTCCGGATTTGCAGCATTTTCATGGACCGCACATGGATCTGGATACAGGGGTACTGGAGGGCAGAGCAAAAACGGATCTCCCTCTACGCAGGCTATTCTTGCACACAAAACAGAGGAAGATCCGCATTGCCTACTGCCTGCTCCTCCCCTTCACATCACCCCAATAGGTGTCCCCCAGGTAGCCTGAGGGGGTAGCAGCCAGGACAGGGGGGGTAGTGGGCACAGCGGCGGGGAGGGGGGGTCGCCCCGTTCCCACTCCCCCTCAAGCTATTTGCAGCAAAAGTAAAGAGCGAGCGAGAGGGGAAGTTTATCTTTCTTCATCTGCTCGCTGTGTGACTTCCGGCAACGCCGCCCACAAGAGGGCGGCATTGCCGGAAGTCACGATGAGCAGAGGAAGTAAGGTGCTTCCCTGCTCACTCGCTCTTCACTTTTGCCGCAAATAGCTGGAGGGGGAGCGGGGATGGGGGAACCCAGGTGACGGGGGGGGGCGACCATCCTCCCTGCCACTGTTCCCGCTACCCCCGTCCTGGATGCCACCCCCTCAGTCTACCTGGGGAAACCTATTGGGGTCCTAGCTGCAGCCTTACGTTTTTTGGGGGAGGAAAGAAAAAGGCTATCGAATCAAAAATGTTTGCTGCAAAATGGCAGCACGGATCCGTTTGCATTCAGGTTTTCAATCCCAGGATCACGGGCCACAGGCTCCTTTCTGCAAATGGGCCTAGTGTGGACCTAGCCTTACTGGTGGTGACCTCTTTAGTTCTGACAGGTGATCTGCACGGAATGTTCGTTGCTGAGAGTTCTGTGCACAGAGAGGGATATTGCTTGCTTGGCAGTTGGAGAAAAGTGTTAGCGTAGTTATTTCCCACAATGCAATAAGGTTTAAAGATAGCAAGCTGTCAGGACCTTAGAAATGACATCACACTGTCGGAGAGGTTTCACCACAATATCAGCCATACAGACACCCCCTGATGATCTATTAGAGAAAAGGTAAAGATTTCTCGTGGGAAAAGGGGGTATCGACTACTGATTGGGATGAAGTTCAATCTTTGGTTAAAGTTCTTTTTTAAAATAACCCTAATAAGTATAAGTGAGAACACGTAAGTGTAACACATGTAAGGATCAGCTAGAATGTAGTGAACGACTTGTTAGGGTTTTGCGAGTATGGTTGCCTGCAGCAAGTCTACAAAAACAGTCCACTGCTCAAGCTCCCCCAGCACCTAATTTTTTTTTAATACCCGCTAGGAGTAATTACAGTAGTCAGAAGGTCTGTGTATCAGTAATATATACCCCAATGATACAGGGCAGACTGTGCATGAGCGAGTCCTGAAACGTGTCCAAATTAGACAGTGTGTCATTCCCAATCCCAACTTCAGGCAAGGCCACGTACTCCATGGCCTAGGGCACCAGGAAAGTAAGAGGCGGGCTGGGCTGATAAGCGAAGGTTTGCGCGCGATCACGGCATTTCACGTGAAACGCGCACGTGATCGCGCGCAAACCTTCCTTATCACGTGAAGTAACTCTGTGCACGTGAAAACCTTTGTGCGGCAGATCGCGTGATAACTGCTGTGATAGCAGTTATCACGCTTTAGAAAATCGAGCCCCATTTACGAACAGAGTCCATCAGAACACCAAGTTAGATGCAAGGCACTTTATTGTGCAGAAAAACCGACAATTGTTTTGGGTCCCCCTTTATCAAGACGTGTGGTACCACAATAAAGTGCCTTGCATCTCACTTGGTGTGCTGATGGACTCTATTTGTATATTGCATGTGGTTTGACATTGCCTATTGCCTGCTTCTCTTTACTCCTCAGCAGCACACAATGCCGCATAATAATGAAATTACTCTGGCGCTCGTGCAAGGGGGTGAAGCTACAGCGTATGCGCTGGCACTGTTCCCGCCCCCACCACTGACACCGGTTCATATGTTCTAGAGCGAGGGAGGCACAGACCCTCCAGATAGTCCCTTTCCCCGATCATCCAGGTCCCCTCCAGCACACTGGAAAAAATGAAGTGAAGGGGGGGAAGTGGGTGATCGGGAAAAAGGATTGGAAAGGGTTAAAGGGTATCCGAGGCAACACACAAAAAAAATAATCTATTTTTACTTAACCTGGGGCTTCTTCTAGCTCCTAGAAGTCACGCCGACCCATCAGGAGTCGGCAGGTCTTCAGGGGTTGCCAGTTGGACCTGGGAGAAGACCGCAGCTGCAGCGAAGGACACAAGGAAGAACCCCCGGGTAAGTAAAAGTGGATTTATTGCGTCACCTCGGATATCCTTTAAAGGGATACTAAGCAGGGTTTAAAAACACAATTTGGACTTACCTCGGGCTTCCCCCAGCCCACTGTAGTCTGCAAGGTCCCCCGGTGTCCTCCTGGCTCCTCTCTCGGTCCTGCAGGCGTTTCCGTTAATCAGCGATTTCTGCCTGGAGTCACCAGTATGAGTCCCCACCACGCACGTTACGCGTCATCACGCCGCCCGCTACGCGTCAGCATGTGCGGTTCTCTAACATTTGAACCACGCATGCACAGGACTCTCATGCCGGCCAGCGTGATGATGCGTAGCGGCCGGCGTGGTGGCACATAACATGCGGGGCGGGGACTCGTACTGGCGACTTCAGACAGACGTCACCGATTAACAGAGCCGCCTGCGGGGCTGAGAGAGGAGCCAGGAGGACACCGGGGAACCTCGAAGGCTACGGTGGGCTGGAGGAAGCCCGAGGTAATTCCAAATTGTGTTTTTAAACCCTGCTCAGTATCCCTTTAAATATCTCGCTGACCATCTTTAATCATCATGCATCACACATCACTTTATGCCATTTTTATGGATTTAAAGGGGAACTGAAGAGAGAGGTATATGGAGGCTGCCATGTTTATTTCCTTTTAAGCAATACCAGTTACCTGGCAACCCTGCTGATCCTCTGCCTCTAATACTATTAGCCATAGCCCCTGAACAAGCATGCAGCAGATCAGGTGTTTCATAGCCGTAGCCCCTGAACAAGCATGCAGCAGATCAGGTGTTTCAGACTTTAAAGTCAGATCTGACAAGACTAGCTGCATGCTTGTTTCTGGTGTTATTCAGATACTACTGCAGAGAAATAGACCAGCAGGGCTGCCAGGCAACTGGTATTGATTAAAAGGAAATAAATATGGCAGCCTCCGTATACCTCTTACTTCAGTTCCCCTTTAAAAATAATTTACATAAATTCCCCCAAAAATACCTTGACGTCTCTGTCCACTTTGTATCTTCGTTTACAGTGACAAGTTCATTGAGTTGCGTAAACAGAAAGTTGGTTTCCTCATTCTCCTCTTCCAGGTCCCCTAGTATAAACTCCGTTATCCCGGGCTCACTTGCTAGATTTTTTCTGGAGTGGAAAATACTGCGAGTGGCTGCTTGAGACAGAATAATGGAACTCCGACTCCTCAACCCTTCCGAGCGGCCGCAGCTCACACGGTCGAATCTCTGTAATTCCACATCCAGAAATCGGTCGGTTTCTTCGTTGTTCATTTGGAGACCTCGGGGTCCTGCAATGCTGCTCCTGCCTGCCTCAGTATCCAAATCCCAATGCAGAACACACATAGTAAACTTTTTTTATACTACGACTTTTGACTTTTTGTTTACGGTAAACAAAGAGGTCCTCCAGGCCCGCTACAGATCGCTACAGTATTCCTGTCCGTACTCACCAGAACAGGCCCCTAGCTGCCGAAACAAAACAACAACAATAGTCAATACTTTAACTGAATGAAAGGTTATGTTTTTCTCATATACAAGGGTACTGTGTACACTAAATAATAAAAGTCATAATGCAGATTGCTCTGTTACACTTTGAGCCTTAGTCAGTTGTTTCTGGCTAAATATTCCTGCTCTTCAGCACAATATACACTCCTTACAATACAATAGAAAAAAATTTGAAAAAAACAAAAAACAAAGAGCGACGTACTGATTCATGCTAATGGTTTTGTGAAAGGCTGAATACACAACTTTAAGTTGTGATTTTTATCAGTATAATGGCAGATGTGAATTGCTGCGTTTCTGGCACCCAAATGCACCTCCTACAGTAGACTAACGCCTATTACCAAAACTCTATAGCCGAAGCGTGCTTGTCTGAAAAGCTGAAGCGCAACAGTGCTCCGCTATACCGTAGCCAAACATTGATTGTAGCAGCACCGCCACTATATGTAGCCATATACGGAAAGAGGAAATTTGGGTGCCACCATTGGCAGTGGGGGCGGGTAAGGTTAGGCATCAGGCAGGGGCGTAACAATAGGCCTTGCAAGGGATGCAGCTGAAGGGGGGGCCTAGCAGCTGTAGGGGGCCGGGGGGGGGGGGATAGAGAAGTTTCTTTTCCCTCCTGTCCTGAGAGACTGACAACTAAGGGCAAGAAGTGAAAAAACGTTCTGCTCCCTTTAGAATTGTTCTAATGACTGTATCTGCTCAGCCTCTGATAATGAATCCTACAAAACTTTGCAGACAGAGATTTGTAGACAGTCCCTATTCAGTAAATAGCAGGGTCTTATGTACAGCGCCCTGCCCCCAGCATCTCTACCCCCTCCCCAAGTGCTATGTACTGATGCTGGAGTCTGCAGAGCCCATTCTGCTCCATCAGAGATGGACAGAGTGAGTGTAATAAGCTGAGGCTGGGAGCACACTCATCTGTCTTCAGTTTTTGTGCGCAATCGCAAATTTTCACACGCAGTTGCGAATTTTCACGTGAAAACGCTGGGGGGCATCCATAGTTTTCCAGGGGTGCACAGTGATTTCTAGTTACAACCCTGGCATCAGGAAGGGGGTTTGCCCTGGGGAGGCGGCTAAGGTTAGGTATCAGGAAGGGGGTTTGCCCTGGGGGGGCGGTTAAGTTTAGGCATCAGGAATGGGGTTTGCCCTCGGGGGGCGGTTAAGGTTAGGCATCAGGAAGGGGGTTTGCCCTGGGGAGGTGGTTAAGTTTAGGCATCAGGAAGGGGGTTTGCCCTGGGGAGGCGGTTAAGGTTAGGCATCAGGAAGGGGGTTTGCCCTGGGGGGGGGGCGGTTAAGGTTAGGTATCAGGAAGGGGGTTTGCCCTGGGGGGGCGGTTAAGGTTAGGCATCAGGAAGGGGGTTTGCCCTGGGGAGGTGGTTAAGTTTAGGCATCAGGAAGGGGGTTTGCCCTGGGGGGGGGGGCGGTTAAGGTTAGGTATCAGGAAGGGGGTTTGCCCGGGGGGGCGGTTAAGGTTAGGCATCAGGAAGGGGGTTTGCCCTGGGGGGGGGGGGCGGTAAGGCATCAGGAAGGGGTGCCAAAGAAAGGGGTTTAAGGTTAGGCGACAGGGTGTGTGTGTGTGTGTGTGTGTGTGTGTGTGTGTTAGGGTTAGGCATGGAGGGGGATGTTTAAAGTTAGGCATTGGAGGTGGAGTTCTTTGTGAGAGTAGGGATAGGTTAAGCTGTAGTAAAATATTTGTAGTATTTTCCGATATTTTACAAATGTGGATGAACGCTTTAAACTAGTCAAATATTCTTCTATTGGCTACAGCCCAGTGCCCATATTTCCTGGCATCTTTATTTCACATACGCACTAAATGGTACGACGCATCTATTCCAACAGCCTAAATGTTGAATAGGACTACAAATGCAAAAGAAGATCGGGGCAGGTTACAGCAGGGCCACCATCACAAATGTTTGGGCCCCATACTAGGCAGACCTGCTGGGCCCCCCTCACTCCCCTCACATGGTAAATCACAGTCTTTGAAGGCCTGAACACACTAACGTCTGTGCGTCCGCTTTTCATGCGCTTCCATAGCTGGGAGCGTTCTGTGTATGCTCAATTCAACAAGACTGTAACTGCGCTTGCGCAGAATGCTCCCAGCTATGCGAGCACGATGGAGGAGACACGCGGCCCGACACAGTGCATGCACAATGCCCCACAACCCAGCTGGATTGTGCGGACTTAATAGGAGTAGCCCGGAAGAGTATCAGGGGAGTTGACAGACTACAGGGGGCTGGGAGGAGCCCCAGGTAAGTAAAAACCCTTTTATCCCAGTTGTCTCAGGTTTACTTTATTCACTAACTGACTAAGGTAACTCTTGGATGAGCCTCCCAGCATCTCTCACCCCATTAATGGGCAGCCAGAAGGACAGACTGAAGCTGGGGCCCGTGTGTGGCACTGTTTGTCGGGCCCCAGAGTCACTCAGGCCCTATACAGCAGTAGGGCCGGCGCTACCGTTAAGGCAAGAGGGGCACTTGCCCCCATGCCCAAGAGGCCAGGGGGCCCCCCAAGCATTTCTTGTTTAAATACGATTTGTCCGCCTGGTGGCGTGGTGTGGGTGGTGGAGGACATAAAGCAGCAGCGACAGGCAGGGCCTCCCCGAGTGCTCCCCCATCCGCAGAGATGCGCAATGGAAAACATCGATGTAACTCGCCAGTCAGCGTTGATCTCTACTTTACACAGTTTAGTGTCTCCTCTCAGTACTGTGCCACTGGAGGAATCAGAAAGGACACACTGTGACTGTGCGACATGGAGAAGATTTGCTGACGTTCTCGATGATGCTGACAGGTGAGGTGTATCCTCGCTCCTCCGTGCTCTGCATATGGGGGAGAGGAAGAGACTACCTAGTCATGGGGTGAGGGCACATCTATATACCTGCCTAGGGACACCATCTGGCTATCAATACTTGGGGGGGGGGGGTTGTCTAATCATGGTTGAAACGTCTGGCTATCTGTACTACGAGGGGTGGCGGGGGAACCTAATCATGCTGTACATATCTGGCTATATATACTGGGGGTGGCTACCTAATCATGGGGACACATCTGGCTATCTATAGTAGGTGGTAGACTACATAAGGGGGTGGAGGGCATGGCCGGCCTTTGACCTGAGCGACTGGAGCGGTCGCTCAGGGCGTCACCTCTCAAGGGCGCATGTGCACAAGACAGTGTTGGCCCCTCGCCGCCCTGCTGTCTCTCCCCACCTCCACTCAATCTGTAATTAGAGCGGGGCTACAAGAAAATGCTTGCCAATGTCCACAAATGCGGACATCAGCAGCCATTTTCTTGGAGACCCGCTCTAACTACAGATGGAACAGAGGTGGGGAGAGAAGAGTGACGTCAGCGCTGGAACGCGGAAGTCAGGTGAGTCATTACCGACTCGCTGCCGCAGAAAGGGGGGACTTGGGGCAACTATACTACCTATACGGGGGCAAATATACTACCTATACTGGGGGCAACTATGCTATCTATACGGGGGCAACTATACTAGCTAACTATACTAGCTACTTATACTGGGGGCACCTATGCATGGCCATTTATTTTGGGGGCACCTAAACATGAGATCCTATACTCTAGGAGATATCTCAGTAGAAAAGGTGAATTGCATATGAGCCTGTGTGTGTGCGCGCGTGCAAAGAGGATGGGGGGGGGGTCACCAAATTCAGATTTCGCTCAGGGCGCTGTGAAACCTAAGGCCGGCCCTGGTGGAGGGTTCCAGCAGTGGTCGGGGGTGTTTGGGGGGCCTCAAAGTTGCTTTTGCCCCGAGGCCCCACTGGGGATAGAACCGGCCCTGCCTGGGTTACAGAAAGCATTGAATGTGGAGGAGTAGCATTACAGCCAGTAAACTAGCTGCTGTAGCTTCCTCCATATCTTTCATATGGCTGCTAGACAGAATGCAAGGAGAAGTAGAATGCTAAAGGTGGCCATACATGGTACAATTTTTCAATTAGATAATTTAGTTCGATTATTCCAGTAGATCGAATATAAAGATTTTTCCAGCATGTCCGATCATTTTTCCCGAAAAAACGGGATAATCGTTCGAATTTCTTGATCGAAAAAAAAAATATTTTCAACTTTCATTCAATTCGATCATTTAGATCGAATAAACGGGAAAATCGAACGTTTTTATTGTACCGTGTATGGCCACCATAAGGAAGATATTTATCCTAAACATTCTGTAGCAACAGAAACCTGGAGCCACAGCATACAGATCTCTGAGTCACCCCTCACCTGACTGGCGCTCCGCTTGTACCAGACATTCCTGTTTTCCAACTTTCAGTTAACTTATGTGGCAATATTTATGCATACACAGAATTTTAGCATTGCTGTTTGAACACTGTAACATTTTACCAGTGTGACTCATGTGACTCCCGTGAACATAATTGTATGTCTGATTTTACAGTACATTAATAATATGCTCTGAGGAGTTTGGTTAAAGGACAACGGAAGTGAGAAGAACATGGAGGCTGCCATATTTATTTCCTGTTAAAGGATACCCGAAGTGACATGTGACATGATGAGATAGACATGGGTATGTACAGTGTCTAGCACACAAATAACTACAGTGTGTCCCTCACTGATAAGAAATCCCAACTATAAAACACTTTCCTAGCAGAAAATGGCTTTTGAGAGCAAGAACGAGATAAAAAGGGAAATTTCTCATCAGTGAGGGTCACACTGTAGTCACTTCCTGTCTGTGTCAGGACTGAGTCAGCCACTTACATCTGATATTTAACTCTTTCAGGCAGAGAAAGAAAAAAGGGAACACAGCATAGTTATTTGTGTGCTAGGCACTGTACATACACACGTCTATCTCATCATGTCACATGTCACTTTGGGTAACCTTTAAACAATACCAGTTGCCTGGCAGCCCTGCTGATCTATTTAGCTGCAGTGTTGTCTGAATCAGTCCAGAAACAAGCATGCAGCTAATTTTCTCAGTTCTGACAATAATGTCAGAAACATCTGACCTGCTGCATGCTTGTTCAGGGTCCAAGGCTAAAAGTATTAGAGGCAGAGGATCAACAGGATACCAGGCAACTGGTATTGTTTAAAACCACCCTGGCGTTCTATTTATTTCGCCAGGGTGGCTGCGCAGCGTTTTTTGTTTTAAAATTATGTAGCTAGCCTAGCGAGCGGCGGCGATCGTTAGAAACACGCAGCAAGCAAAATGCTTGCTGCGTGTTTTAAAAAAAAATTATCAAAATCGGCCCAGCGGGGCCTGAGCGGCGCCCTCCGGCGGTCATTGACGAGCTGAGCTCGTCAATACCTTCAGCTCTCTCTAGCTCACCAGCATTTTTCCACCAGAATTGTCCTTGGGCTTGATTTACTATGTCTAAAGTCTTAAGGCGCGCTAACCAGGGTGCTAAGTAGGTTAGCACCGGATTTCTCAATCAGATCGCGCGCAAAGTTTTGCGCGCAAAGTTTTACGCGCACAAAGTTCTATGCGCGCGCTAAGTCCCATAGGCTTTAATGGGCACTTCGCGCGGAGCGCCCTGCGCTCTGTGCAGTGCGCGCGCAAAACTTTGCGCGCGGTACTTTGCGCACGATCACTACTTCTCACATTTCAACTGAGTTTAGATGTGCTAAGGGCCAGTGCTAAAGTTAGCACTGTTTTGTAAATCAAGCCCTTATCGCTTTAAGTTTTTTTCTCAAGTGCCACTCTCCAAACACCCGAGATACTGTGGGGCGAAAAAATCCTAAAAGAGTAATTGTTTCAGAGATGTCAGCCCCAGCTCTCCTTACACCGACGATCATCCGCGTTCAAAGTCACTTGAATCTTTCGTCTTACCCATTTTGACATTAACTTCTGTGATAACCACATCTCCAGAAGCTGAGCAAATCCTATATAAGAAACTCTGCGTTGTTACATCCCTCTCATGCTGGGAATACACGGCTCGATTCTGAGTTGATAGATAATTTCCGACATGTCTGATCACAGTTCGATCGTTTTGCCGCTCGATTTCTCATTGCAGTGAATTGAAAAAAGATAAGAAAAACGAGCGGAAGATAAGAGAATCAAGCTGGCAAAACGATCGGGCGAAGAATCGAGCACCAGAAACGACCCGTGTATTCACAGCATTAGGGCTTGATTCACTAAGACAAATAGCATGCCTTATCAAAGTTAACACGCCTTATCAGAGTAGCATAGCGAGCACTACGAACCCGCAGGGGCTCAGAGGAGGACGAGTGGATATCTTGTCATTGTCAATTAGCAGGCATGAGTGCGCTATGCTACTGTTAACTTTGATAAGGTATGCTATTTGTCTTAGTGAATCAAGCCCTTAGTGTCTTGACTCGTTTACTTTCAAATAAGGGGTGTCTCCACTGGCGTAACAATAGGGGAGGCAGACCCTGCCCCCGCGGGGGGCCAGGGGCCCCCTTGGGGCCCGCTCATGGCCGTTTTGGGGGCAGAAGGGGTCGCAGCATGACGGGAGAGTTTTGCACATCAGCGGGGAGGGGAGACAGCCCCCCTCCCTCACTTCGGGCTCTCCCCTCTGCACTCCCCTCCTGCATATAACTAACTGTCAGTAGCTGCGGCGGCAGCAGCAGCTATGATTACCTCCATTCACCACCGGAGGTCTCCGATCGGCAAGAGCTTCACATTACTTCCTGTTAAAAAAGGAAGTAATTTGAAGCCCTTGCATTCACCACCGGAGGTCTCCGATCTGCAAGGGCTTCACATTACTTCCTGTTAAAACAGGAAGTAATGTGAAGCCCTTGCAGATCGGAGACCTCCGGTGGTGAATGGAGGTAATTATAGCTGCTGCTGCCGCCGCCGCTGCTGACACTTAGATATATGCAGGAGGGGAGCGCAGAGAGGAGAGCCTGAGGTGAGGGGGGGGGACTGTCGCCCCTCCCTGCTGATTTGCAAAGCTCTCTCCTCATGCTGCGACCCCTCCTGCCCTCCAAAACGGCCATGAGCTGGCCCCAGGGTGGGGGTGGGGGGGCCGGGGACTTCTAGTTACGCCCCTGGGTGTCTCTAATTTTTTGGCCACTCAGTATAATTACCACCCCACTCGCACTCCCATGGAGGACTGCAGGACTTCACTAGAGCTGCCCCAAACCTGTGGAATTTTCTCCCACTGCCCATCAGGCTTGCCCTCTCCTTCAACACCTTCAAACACGTCCTCAAAACTCACCTCTTCAAGGAGGCCTACCCCACTTCAACGCTGCTCTAACTCTCTCTGCTGAGAACCTCTTGATGCAGCCCCATTCCTTTCATGTCAACCCCCCCACCCCCAATTGTAAGCCTTTGGCACTCTCTCCTTGTGTATTATACTTGATTGTGCACTCTACACAGAATAAAGTAAACTTGTATTATTGGGACTACCACTCCAGAGTATGATCTGGCATTGCACTACCTGTATTGTGTTGTATCTTATTGCTTATTATCTGTTTTGTGTTGTCGGTCACCCCATTATCATTGTATGTAAACTTATGCAGTGCTGCTCAAATCCGATCCGGATGCTACTCGGATATTAGTTATCCGGATTTCTCCCAGTAATGCACTGCGGCCTGGGCGGGGGGTTTAATCTTACCTATCATGACGTCTTCTTCGTCCGTCCCTCGGCGCCTCCCACGATGCACTCCAATTTGGCGTCACGTGACTATACACTTCCTCCTTCAACCCGGAAGGAGGAAGTGTTTTTAGTCACGTGACGCCGGATTGGAGCGCATCGTGGGAGGTGCCGACTGCCGAGGGACGGACCAAGAAGATGTCATCATAGGTAAGATTAAACCCCCCACCCAGGCCGCAGTGCATTACTGGGAGAAATCCGGATAGCTAATATCCGAGTAGCATCTGGATCGGATTTGAGCAGAACTAATCTTATGTATTGTACAGCGCTGCGTAATTAGTTGGTACTATATAAATTCAATAAATAATAATATTAATTACCTAAAAGTAACATATTGTACAACATATCGCACTTGATCAGCCCTATTTATAGGACCCATTCTTACTACAGTGGTTAGTGGGCGATTCCTGCTAATTGTCTTAAGTGCTAGTGATTTTTAAAGCGCTAGTGCTAATCTAACCTTATGGCAGTGATCTCAGCGCCGATTGCAAAACGTGTTACCTGCAGCATTTTGCCGTGATTCTGGAGCAATCCCAGTACAGTGCTTAAAGTGAACTAGAGATGAAAATAAACGAATGAGATAAACAATTGGATTTGTCCTTCTACTCCTAAAAATGATTTTTTTAGATATCTCAAGATTTTATTTTATTTATAAACATTTACAAAGCAGATTTAATGTTTTATAGTCTCTGCTCAATTGCAGTGTCTCAAGAGTCCCAGAGTGAAAATACATGAACTATTGACCTTTTTATATTTTCCTCTCACAGTAAAAAGCCCAGGTATCTGCTTAGGAAAGTGTTTTATACAGTAACTGTAATTTGTTATCAGTGAGCCGACTGAGTCCTGACTGGAGAAAAACTGTCAGTTTCATAGCTAATTATATACTCTTTCAGGCAGAGAAAAAAAATAAAAGGAGCACAGCATAAGTGTCTCTATGCTTGCCACTGTATATACACATGTCTATTTCATCATATCACGTCATCTCTGGTACACTCTGATCGTGAGTGCTCTGAATCAGGGGTGCTCGGATACCCTTTTTCAAAATCCGAATTGATCCAGGACCGGATACCCAGTTATCCGGATCCGAATCGGATATTCGAATCCAAACTTTTTGGTTTCCGAGTGAACTCGGATATCCGAACCCAATATCCGGCCGGATTCCGATATCTGGATAGAAAACCGGAAGTGACCTGAAAATGGCTTAAAATGCATCCAAAAGTCTCTTCAAATGGCAAAAAACCCTTTAGGAGGTCTCTCTCTCTCTCTCTCTCTTCTCTCTCTCTCTCTCCCTCTCTTCTCTCTCTCTCTCTCTCTTTCTCTCTCTCTCTCTCTCTCTCTCTCTCTCTCTCTCTCTCTCTCTCTCTCTAGGCCTGGATGCCTTTGAAAGGGATTTTTGCCATTAAAGGTGATTTTGGCTTCTGCTTGGATATCTGAACAAACTATCCGCCCGGATTTCGGATTTCAAATGGGAAATCCGAGTTGGATAGTGCTATTCAGATTTTAAAAAATATCCAAATTGCAATTCAAAGTTCGGATAGTGGAAAAAGTTTGGATTATCTGGGTAGTTCGGATACCCGAATATTGGATGATCACCACTGCTCTGAATCATGGGCGTGTGCAGTGATTTTACCTTGCTAATGCAGAAAATCACTTGCGCAAAAGGGTAGCGCTAAGTGCTACTGTTTTGCGCTTTTAAGTGTGAATGGGCCTTTAGAGCCCATTCGGCATTGTGTGCTTTGACAACCAAGGTTCCCAGCAATCTGCTGTTGTCCGTATGCACTTGGTGTTCTTCCAGCTTCTGAAATGAATGTATTATGCTTCTAGGAAGGCACCTGTTTTAACGTCATTTTTTTTGCATCATTCTGCTGTAAAGGGATCTTTTGAAGACTGTTTCCACACATGCAGCATGAATCTGCAACTGTAAAGCAAGCCGGTTTTCACTGGACTCTTTTAGCTAGACTCAAAACTTTACTGTTTATGGAAAAACAGTTTTGGTTCACATCACTACAGAAAGTGTAACACTTTATTGCGTGCCTCCTGGCACTCTGACATGAGACTGAGCAACACTTTTCTAACGCAAACATTTCTGGATGACAGTCACGTTCCTGCCACACCTCCAGCCACATTTTTGTACTAGAGAGAAATTGGCAGCGCTTCTTATCAGGCTACATGTGAAATGACTACCAACAGAGGTGTGCAGAGCCCCCTAGAGGCGAAATACGCACAGATGAAAGCTATACACTAAACCCTAAACTCAGATTAAAATGGAATGCAAACTGAAATAGCACATGGCTGCAGCTAGCCATAAGCAAACTTACATTTCTATACAGCAGGAAGAGGTGGCAGCGCTTCCCGAGGCAGTACTATGCATTCAGGCAAACCGGACAAAAGGTAGCTTCAATTTCCAGATCACATTTCCTCTTTCTTCTGTAACTAATGTTCCTTCATACTAGCATTGGAAGGCAGACAGCATCACGGCAATGTTATGGGTACAAACAGCAAGGGGAGTACTGCACGTTGCGCAGTTAGCGCACCCAATGGTAAATGGGTAACATGAGCACTGCTATGGATCGCGCGTTAAAGAGGAACTGTAGTGAAAATAACGTAATGGATAGAACTTGCTTCTAACATCTTTAGTCCTGCCAGGTGATCTGTGCGGAATGTTTACTGAAAGTTCTATGCACAGAGGGAGATGCTGCTTGGCAGTTGGAAACAACTATTTCCCACAATGCAACAAGGTTCACAGACAGGAAACTGCCAGGACCACAGCCCTGACATCACACTGTGGGAGGGATTTCACCACAATATTAGCCATACATACAGTGGGATGCTTAAGTTTGGGCAACGTTGTTAATCGTCATGATTTTCCTGTATAAATCATTAGTTGTTACAATACAAAATGTCAGTTAAATATATCATATAGGAGACACACACAGTGATATTTGAGAAGCAGGGGCGTAGCAATAGGGGGTGCAGAGGTAGCCACAGCATCGGGGCCCTTGGGCCAGAGGGGCCCTGAAGGGCCCTCCGTCAACTACAGTATCAGCTCTCTATTGGTCCTGTGCGCCAACATATTACGCAGCGCTGAACCTTAATTTAGGTTACAGACAATATTTAGGGGTGACATACAGCAATATGACAATACAGGAATACAAGAAAACCAGATCACACAGCACAGTATGAGTATAAGGTAATGCTTAGTCAGTCACTGTTTGGAGCATGGAGATTAGGCAAGTTAGGTTCACTCAAGTGCATAGCATGGGTGCACAGTAATGGAGGTGCATGATCAGGTAGGACACAAAAGGAGGAGGACCCTGCCCAAAGGCTTACAATCTGGAAGAAGAGGTAGAGACACGAAAGGAAGGGGACCAGAGTTCAGTTGTGGGTTTAGATCAATTGTGAGGGGTGGTAGGCCAGAGTAAAAAGGTAAGTTTTGAGGGCCTTCTTGAAGATGTTGAAGGAGGGGGCTGCCCTGATGGGTGGAGGTAGAGAGTTCAATAGTGTTGGAGGAGTGTATTATGCTGGCTGCCGCATTCATGATGGACTGCAGTTGGGCTATTCGGGTCATAGGGAGACCAGACAGAAGGGCATTGCAGAAGTCAAGGCGGGAAATTATGAGGGCATGGATGAGGAGTTTGGTGGTGGCAGAGGTCAGGAAAGGGCGAATCTTACAGATGTTACAAAGGTGGAAATTGCTGGACTTTGTGAGGTTTTGGATGTGGGGAGTGAAGGAGAGTGCGGAGTCCAGGGTGACACCAATACAGCGGGCTTGAGAGGTAGGGCAAATGGTAGTGTGGTTAACAGTGACATGCACATCTGGGAGGTTCAGGGATGGCCGGGGTGGGAAGATCATAAATTCCGTTTTGTCTAGATTTAGTTTCGGGAACCTAGCGGACATCCAGGAGGAGATGGCTGATAGACAGGAGGAGACCTTGTCCATGGTAGTGGTCGATATGTCAGGGGTGTGGAGGTAGATTTGGGTGTCATCTGCATACAGATTATAGTTAAAACCCATGGAGGAGATAACCTTGCCAATGGAGGATGTGTATAGGGAGAACAGTAGGAGGCCAAGGACCTAGCCTTGGAGGACTCCCACTGAGAGGTGGTTGGGGGTGGACGAGGACTCATTGAAGGAGGTCGTGAAGGAGCAGTTGGAGAGGTAGGATGAAAGCCAGGTCAGGGTGAGATCATGAATGGCCATGGACTGGAGGGACTGGAGGAGTAGGGGATGATCTACTGTGTCAAAAGCTGCTGAAAGGTCAAGGAGGAGGAGAATGGAGTATTTACCTTCAGCTTTAGCTAAGGCAAGGTCATTGACCACTTTGGTGAGAGCTGTTTCGGATGAGTGGGCAGGCCGAAATCCAGATTGCAGTGGGTCTAGCAGTGAGTTAGCATTGAGGTACTGGGTCAGGCGTTTGTGAACCAGACGCTCAAGGAGTTTTGAGGCAAAGGGGAGGAGGGAGATAGGGCAGTAGTTGGAGGGTAGCGAGGGGTCGAGGGAGGGTTTTTTTGAACAGGAGGAGTGCTGTGGCCTGCTTGAAGTCTGAGGGGAAGGTGCCTGTGGATAGGGAGAGGTTAAACAGGGTAGTGAGGACTGGGGCCAAATCCGTGAAGTGAGGCTAAAGTAAATCAGAAGGGATGGGGTCAAGGGGGGAGGTAGTGGTGTGAGAAGTCTGCAGTAGATGGTTGACTTCCTCAGTGGTAGTAGTAGGAGTGAAGGAGGTGAGGGGAGGATAGGGTGGAGGAGGAGTTGGTTGGGAGGTGGTGGGAGGTGAAGATTGAAGATAGGATATTTCCTGACGGATGGAGACTATTTTGTTGGTGAAGTGGGTGGCTAAATCTGTGGCAGAGAGGGAGGAAACTGAGGGTGGGAAGGTTGGTTTAAGCAGGGAGATGAAGGTGCCAAAAGGACGCCGGGGATTGGAAGCTTGTGCTCCGATGAGCTTGGTAAAGTATTCCTGCTTCGCATGAGCAAGGGCAGTGTGGAACTGCAGCAGGTTAGTCTTGTACTGTTGGAAATCCTGGTTAAGTCGAGTTTTCCTCCATTTCCGTTCAGTGGCACGTGTTTCCCTCTGGAGGTTGCAAGTATGGGTAGTGCGCCAGGGCTGGGGGTTAGGGGGTCGGTTGCGGTGGAATATTGGTGGAGCAGCTTTCTCTAGGGCTGATGAGAGAGATTGGCGATACTGAGCTGCAGCAAGATTAGGACAGGTTAGGGTACTACTTTGAATAGTAGTGATCTCTAACAAACTGTTCCCCATCCCCTTCTTGCTCCTCTGACACTGTGGTTGTCCTTGGCAGGTTTTGGTGCGCCATATCAATTGTTATATATAGAGTGCTTGGGGGGCCCCATTGTAAAACTTGCATCGAGGGCCCACAGCTCCTTAGCTACGCCACTGTTGAGAAGTGAAATGAAGTTTATTGGATTTACAGAAAGTGTGCAATAATTGTTTAAACAAAATTAGGCAGGTGCATACATTTAGGCACCACAAAAAAGAAATGAAATCAATATTTAGTAGATCCTCCTTTTGCAGAAATTACATCCTCTAAACCTGTGGTGTTAAACCCAAATACAAAGTAGGTCGAAATTGAACACTGAGACCAAGTCGCGGGCCTACCTCAATGTCAATTAGCTACCTTATAATGTTCCCTGGTGTCCAATTGCCCCCTCCAACTCCTATATAGTTCTCTTCTGTCTAGTGGTCCCATCCCTCCCCTATACAGTTCCCTGGTGTCTAGTAGTCCTCCTGCCCCTATACAGTTCCCTGGTATCTAGTGGCCCCTTCCCAACCCTATAACAGTTCCCTAGTGTTTAGCGCTTTCCCCCTACCTCTCCCATATGGCTTCCCTGGTGATCTAGGGCTTCACCTCCAATATAGCTTCCCTGGTGCTCTAGATTGGGCCAAACATAATGCAAAGTGGGGAAACCCCTTGAGGGCCAAATTTAATGTCTCTGAGGGCCAGATTTGGCCCGCGGGCTGGAGTTTGACATGTATGCTCTAAACGCTTCTTGTAAGTTCCAATGAGAGTCTGGATTCTGGTTGAAGGTATTTTGGACCATTCGTCTTTACAAAAAATGTCTAGTTCATTCAGGTTTGATGGCTTCTGAACATGGACAGCTCTCTTTAACTCACACCACAGATTTTCAATTATATTCAGGTCTGGGGACTGAGATGGCCATTCCTGAACATTGTACTTGTTCCTCTGCACGAATGCCTTAGTGGATTTTGAGCAGTGTTTAGGGTCTTTGTCTTGTTGAAAGATCCAGCCCCGGCGCAGCTTCAGCTTTGTCACTGATTCCTGGACATTGGTCTCCAGAATCTGCTGATACTGAATGGAATCCATGCGTCCCTCAACTTTGACAAGATTCCCAGTCCCTGCACTGGCCCCACAGCCCCACAGCATGATGAAACCACCACCATATT
Source organism: Hyperolius riggenbachi (assembly GCF_040937935.1). Classification (NCBI taxonomy): domain Eukaryota; kingdom Metazoa; phylum Chordata; class Amphibia; order Anura; family Hyperoliidae; genus Hyperolius; species Hyperolius riggenbachi. Next base: position 482,756,895 of record NC_090648.1, on the reverse strand, counting down.
TTACTGTAGATAGCAGGCGTTTTTCTTGGAATGCTGTGTTGTTTTCCATCCATGCATAACACCCCTTGTTATGCCCAAATAACTCAATTTTAGTTTCAGCAGTCCACAGCACCTTATTCCAAAATGAAGCTGGCTTGTCCACATGTGCTTTAGCATATCTCAAGCGGCTCTTTTTGTGCTGTGGGCGGAGAAAATGCTTCCTCTGCATCACTCTCGCATACATCATCTCCTTGTGTAAAGTGCGCCGAATGGTTGAACAATGCATAGTGACTCCATCTGCAGCAAGATGATTTTTTAGGTCTTTGGTGCTGGTCTGTGGGTTGACTCTGACTGTTCTCACCATTCGTCGCTTCTGTTTATCCGAGATTTTTCTTGGTCTGCCACTTCGAGCCTTAACTTGAACGGAGCCTGTGGTCTTTTATTTCCTCAATATGTTCCTAACTGTGGAAACAGACAGCTTAAATCTCTGAGACAGCTTTCTGTATCCTTCCCCTAAACCTAGATGGTGAACAATCTTTGTCTTCAGGTCATTTGAGAGTTGTTTTGAGACCCCTATGTTGCTACTCTTCAGAGAAATTTAAAAGAGGAGGGAAACTTTCTATTGACCCCCTTAACCACCTTAGCAGTATGGACGAGCGGAGCTCGTCCATTACCGCCGCGGTGGATTGCTCAGCCCCTGGTGGGTTTTTTTTACATTTTTTTTAAAAAACACGCAGCTAGCACTTTGTTTAATTCGATCGCCACCGCTCGCCGCCGATCCACCGCTACGTGCCACGAAAGAGGCCCCCCCCCCCAGACCCTAAGCGCAGCCTGGCCAATCAGCGCCAGGCTGCGCTATGGGGTGCATCGGGACTCATCCTGAAGTCATGACGTCGATGACGTCATTCCGATTGTCTCCATGGCGACGAGGGAAGCCCTAACAGGAAATCCCGTTCAGAGCAGGATTTCCTGTTGGGTATGATTACCGGCGACGGTCAAAGGGGTGGGCGGGATGGCGCAGGGAGGGGGGAATCATGTAGCTAGTGCTAGGCTAGGCTGATAAAAAAAAAAGGTAAAAAAAAAACAGCTGCGGCCGAGCGACGCAAAAAAATAGAACGCCAGGGTGGTTAAATACTCAGGATTCACCTTTGTATGTAGGTCAGGGGTCACTGAGCTTACCAAACCAGTTTGAGTTACAATAATTAGTTATAAAGGTTTTGGAATCAATAAAATGACAACAGTGCCCAAATGTACGCACCTGCCTAATTTTATTTAAACAATTATTGTGTACTTTCTGTAAATCCAATAAACTTCATTTCACTTCTCAAATCTCACTGTGTGTGTCTCCTATGTGATATATTTAACTGACATTTTTTATCGTAACAACCAATGATTTATACAGGAAAATCTTGACGATTAACAACGTTGCCCAAACTTTCACATCCCACTGTATGTCCCTGATAATCTATTCGAGAAAAGGTAAAGATTTCTCATGGAAAAGGGGGTATTGGCTAATGATTGGAGAGAAGTTCAATCCTGGGTTAAAGTTCCTCTTTAAAGTATACAAGAGGCGGAAAGAAAAGTTTTACTTACCTGGGGCTTCCTCCAGCTCCTGGAAGTCTATCAGGTCCCATGCCGATGTTCTGCCATGCTCTAGGCCGCCGCTGATTGGCTGCACGGCAGTAACATTGAAGAGGAAGTGAAAAGGAGCTGTCTTACTTCCGGAATGAGGTACAGTATGAAGATCCACTGCAGCTACTCTGCACCCCAAAGCCAGGCCCCCTTAATCTCCACCCTTAAACCCCGCCTTCCTGGGACTATTGTTACACCCCTGATGATAATCTTGCCTATAAATGTCCCCTCCACAAAGAACTCAGTGTTTATAGCTCTGTCAGCTTGTGCAGTTGTGCCTGACCTTATCTGCAGATATCCAGTTACTTTGGCCTGTCTGACCTTTTGGTTTGTGGTTCTGTTGCACAACCTTGCTTGTTTGACACCTCCTCTTATTTGACCTCTGCCTGTAACCTCTAGTTTTCTTCATTTTTGCAGGTTACCTCCCTGCCCTGACTTGTGGCCTGATTTACACCTGTCTGCTACCTGCCTCTGACTTTCGTCCATTATTGTAGCTGCTTATCTCCTACTCTGCTTATAGGGAACCTAAACTGAAGGTAAAAAAAAGTTTAACTTACCTGGGGCTTCTACCAGCCCCTTGCAGCTGCCCTGTGCCCTCAGCATCATGGAACGATCCTCCAATCCCCCACAGCGGCTCAGTTTCATTTGTCGATGGCTGAACCAGTCGATGGTCACTGCACCTGCATGTCCTCGATCACGCTCTCACCGACGGGAGGGTCCGGCACATGCGCAGTATGAGATTTTCTTTGGAGCATCCTGCGCATGCGCATTAAGAGATTTTTTTCATATTGCTCATGTGCAGGATGCTCCCGGTGGTGGGAGCGTGACTGAGGACACTGCAGCCAGGGCTGCTCAGAAGCAGTGGCCATCAACTGGCTCAGTTGCCGAAAAATGAAACTGAGCCGCTGTGCGGGACTGGAGGATTGTTCCATGATGCTGTGGGCACAGGGCGGCTGCAGGGGGTTGGTATAAGCCCTCGGTAAGTTAAACTCTTCTTTTTATGTTCAGTTTAAATTCCCTTTAAAGTTAAGCTGAAGTGAAAAAACTAACTTCAGGTTTGATACTAACCTAAGTAGAGTGAAGGCTTTGAATAGCATAGAGACTTCTGGGTTCTTCTATCGAGCGATCGTTCCAGTGCCATTCCTCGAGTGTAGGTATTTGACCAACTGATCAAATAGCTCTTTGGAACTCCTGAGGAGGAGAGCATCCATACTCAGGGACGCGAGTAGTTCCGAAGATTGCTCAAGGAATTCTGAAGAGCTATTTGGTGGAATAGCTACAACCGTGGACGATGCTGAAATGATGGGCTGGCTGCGGAAAAGGAAGGCTCTATGCTATCTATAGTCTTCCCTCTACTTAGGTAGGGTGAGTTTTCTCATTTCAGGTTAACTATAAGTAACTTTATCCCAGCTCAGGTATCCTGTATGCTTAAACCACGATAAAGGCGGAATCATGTAGGACTAGGACTAGGCAAAGGAACAGGAAGATTCTAGACTATCAAGAGCCTTCCCTCTACTCAGGTAAGTACTACTTCAGGTTTGCTTTAAATGAAGTGAAGAGGTTTGTTCTTTCTGGATCCATATACCTTTTGTGCATTGTCCATTCCTCTCTTTGACCCTCCCGGTGCCTGTAATCACTCCTATGGACCTTCTGACTAGGTCTAGGACTCAAAAGTCAAACTTTCAGACAGGAAGAGGTGGGCTTGTTGTGAGGTACCCTCCTATCACCCTCCCATTCCTACTCTTAAAGTGTACCGGAGTTTGGCTAATAAAAAGATTTGATACTTACCCGTGGCTTCCTCCAGCCCCATGTGCAGCGATGCGTCCCTCGCCGTCCTCCCATACCTCCGTTCTCCTGGTATCGGTCCCGGTAATCTGGCTCAGTCACACCAGTTGGCTCTTCTGCGCATGCCCCACTGAGTTAGAATGATGCTCCCTACAGAGAAAAGGGCCCTAGTCCAAATTTTACACTGAGCCCCCCACCTTATCATGAGTCCTAGTGCATTTGCATCCCCTATTACTATGCCACAACTTTCTAAAGGCTCGTACACATGTCCGAACAATCTGCACAACTATCATCTAAACTTGGTCTGTTGGAAGACAGTTGGGTGTGTGTATGGCTGGCAAACAAGACAACCAACTGATAACAAGTGGTTTGCCAGATCCATCCAATGGATCAACCTGCCCAACTATCTTGTAGGTTGGCCACGTGTGTACAAGTGGTTTGAACAACAACATTGTTTTTGACTGCGGACATGTTGAGCAGTTTTTGGTTTCGCTTGCACGCACAGTATTTAGGTAAGTTGGTTGTTTAGTTGGTTGGCGTGTGTGTATTTACTTGTATAAACAACTTATCATGCGGTTGGTCATGTTGTGCAGTTGGCTGTGCATTATGTGTGTATGAGCCTTGAGTCATATATTCAGAAGAACTGTACAAACAATCAATCCTGCTCAAAAGGAAAACTTGACCTAAGTATATGTTATATGGTTTTCCTCTGGACATACTAATGATGTTGCACAAGCCAAAAACTTTATATGGCAAATAAATGAATACAGTCATAAGCATTTGCAAGTGATTTTAATGAAAGATCTAGTTAAGGCTATAATTACATCGGAGGACCACACAGTGTGGGTACATATTACTGGCACAGGGTCTGTAAACATTTTCTACAGAATTCAAATAGCAGTATTAGATTGTAGAACTCAGCATAGCATCCACTTCTACTAATTACAGTCCATTGGTTACATCCACGTACAGCGAAGCAGGTAAAATGGGCATGAGGCGAGCCTGGTAATTTGGGCACTGGCATAGGCTGCAAGGCAGTTTGCGGCTATGGCTGTGCAGAGTTTGTAATTTGGTTTGTATCGCTGAGCTCCTGCTAGTGGCAGTGATTGTGGGGGTTAGCCAAACTCAGACTAGCGTCTAAGCTTCGCCTAGTTTGGCTCATTTCTCACTTCCTTGTGCTTGGCTATAGTAAAGTGAGCATTTGGGAGGTTACCTACAATGCTGGATGTTCGGATACAGTGGATGGTGGTTCGGGCATGGCCTCAACAGTGAGAATGGTCATTAGGAGGAGGAGGTGTGTAGTCATGGCACCTGGGGTTTGGCTATAGCGGACGCACGGTGCACAGCTATAGTCTAGGTGTGGTTAGTGTTAGGTGTAAATAGGAGGGTAATGTAAGGCATATGTCCCAACCTTCCCAATTTGGGAGGAACTGTCCTCCATCCCGCCCCCTTGTCCCGTGTCCTGCCTCCTACTCACAGAGTCCCGAATTCCTGATGTCTCTCAGGTCCCCTTCTCCTCTCTGCTGCAGCTGTGCTTCCCCAACATGCCTACCTGCATAGACAATCACTGGTAACTTTGTGAGTGATGGGAGAGAAGCAGAGCCAACTGCATTCAATTTTCTCTGCTGCCACTTGGTGTCCCCTGGGGCTATGTACAGCATAGAGCAGCATTCAGGCAGCCAGTCAGAGGCTGCACTTACATTGTACAGACAATAGGTGGCAGCAGTGAGGATGGGAAGCTCTGCTCTTCTCCTGTTACCCACTGATGTTTCAGTGTCTGCAGTGCTGGTAAGATCAGCAGCCTGGACATGAGAGTGGGGAGGAGAAGGCTGGAGCTGGGAGAGTAGGTGGGAATGGAGATGAGAGTAGGGAAGGGAACGATGGGAGAAAAGCGAAGCAAAGGGGAGGCCAAAAGTAGCCAAATTATAGCCCATTACTGCTGGGCAACCACTGCTACTTGGCACCTACTACCTGTCGGTCACCGACTATCTACAACTTCTTATCCCAGTATCTATTAATACTTGTCACCCACTACTTGCCTAACTATCACTTGCCTACCACTAGAATCCGCTAATCACTATCTGTCTGGCATACCTATGAAATAGCCGCCGGGAGATTTGGGAGCAGAATAATGCCGATATACAGCTTACCCTGCTCCTGCACAAGTCCTGGCAGCGTTAATTACTATTCCCCCTCCAGGTCAACGTGGATGGTGGGGAAAGATGTAATTCCGCTTCCAGCTATTGCTGGCGGCAGAATTACAGTGTTTTAACCTCCCCAGGACTGCCTCACGCTAATGGGCGTGGCTGTGGCGGCAGCACCAGGACCGCCTAACGCTGATTGGCGTCAAATCCTGGGGCTGCATTTTGCAGGAGATCCTCCTGCCTCCTGCTCGGCGGCAGAGCTCCGCCATACCTTCAGTCTCCGAGCGGCTATTGCCGTCTTTACTGTTAGTACAGCGCTGCGTGTCACACGGCTATTCCCTGGGGGACAAGAAAGTGATCGGCTCTCATAGGCAGAAGCCTATGACAGCTGATCGCTGTGATTGGCCGGCTGGGGGGGAGGGAGGGGATTGGAAAAGAAATAAATAAAAAAAATAGTCAAAAACAGAAAAAAAAACCAAACATAAATATTTATAAAAAAAAAAATAAACAACTGGGGTGCGATCAGACCCCACCAACAGAGAGCTCTGTTGGTGGGGGGAAAGGGGGGGGGGTTAATCACTCGTGTGCTGTGTTGTGCGGCCCTGCAACTTGGCCTTAAAGCTGCAGTGGCCATTTTAGTAAAAATGTGCCTGGTCTTTAGGGAGGTTTACCACTGTGGTCCTCAAGTGGTTAAAAGTAATTTGAGCTTCCCCTTTTGACGGCGCCCAAATTACTCCCTGCGCACTGCTATAGCCTTAATTCCTATTATGGTTTGTGATGGCGCCGGCTGCGCCCAAATCTCCTGCGCTTTTTTAACAGCGCTCGTCTGTCTGTCTAACACTAAAATCTAATTATCACTACCAGTCTGTCCCTGGAATCTACTGATCACCACCTGTTTTTCATTAGAGTCTAACTATTTTTATCAATCATTATCTAGTCATTAATTCTTCATGACATGCAGAGCCGGATCATCCACAAGGCAAACCTAGACAGGTGCCTAGGGCCTGAAGAGAGTCTAGGGGCCTGGTTGACACTAGCCCCCACCAAATCTTAGCCCCCCAAAAATCCAGGTGGACATCATGGGCAGCCCCAAAGTTGATACTTGCAATATTAGCTTAATTTATTATAACTAACATAGCCACAGAAAGCACAACGTTTCGGCACACAGGCCTTTGTCAAATGCTAACGGTTAGGCCTGTGTGCCGAAATGTTGTGCTTTCTGTGGCTATGTTGCCACTAATAAATTGAAGTGAACCAGAGATGAAAATAAACTAATGAGATAAACAATTGAATACTTCCTTCTACTCCTAAAAGTGACTCTTTTAGATATCTCAAATTTTCTTTTGATGTATAAACATTTACAAAGAGACTATAAAGTCTCTGCTCAATTGCAGTGTCTCAAGAGTCCCAGTGCGAAAATACATGAACTATTGACCTTATTATCTTCTCCCCTCACTGTAAGAAGCCCAGGTATCTGCTTAGGAAAGTGTTTTTATAGCTGTTGTTGTCAGTGAGCCGACTGAGTCCTGACTGGAGAAAAACTGTCAGTTCCATAGCTAATTATAAACTTTTTCAGGCAGGGAAAAAATAAAAGGAGCACAGCATAAGTGTCTGTATGCTTGCCACTGTATATGCACATGTCTATTTCATCATGTCACATGTCATCTCTGGTACACTTTAAGCTAATACTGTATTGCAAAATCCAGGTGGAGACCCAGCTTTTTCGATTCCTTGCATCTGATTGGACACCCCTGTGGGATCTGGATGTATGCTGATTGACTCCTTGGTGCTACGACTGTCAGTGGTTGGAGATCTGGGGCAATCCTTTTTACATGGTTCCAAAGTTGATACTTGCCTAGGGCCCCATTTCATCATGATCCTTTTATAGTGACACATATTGTGACTAGGGGTGTGTTAGGGGCATGTCTGGAGGTGTGGCAGGGGCGTGTCTAAAGGTGTAACTCTTTCTCATCTCAGAAAGTTTGGAGGTATGGCGTTAGGCAAAGGTAGGGGAGAGGTAATGTGAGTTAAATTAGTGAATTCGGTAGTAAAATATCGCTTACTTTACCGATACTTTACTATCGGCTTCATCCGGCGCCCAAATTATCAGCCGCTTTTTTCCCCATGTACGCATGTACAGATGTGTAAGCGTCTTCTTCACACACACACACTCACACTCACTACGGTTTGTATATATTACAAACAAATGGTTATATACAGGATCGTGACCCTCCCAAATAGCTTCCAATGTCAGTGCCAATTTATCCACAAACCTCCCTTCTTAGGAAATGTATGACTTCACTACAACGGAAGTTTTATACCACAGTATAAATTATCTTAAAACCAAAGTGAGGCATTTTTACTATTGTGTACAAAAGTGCAATAAAATAGTATATAGACGAATACATCAAAGAACTTACATTAAGATTTACACGTATAAGTATTATACAAATATATATACACATTTACAGCTGCAAATATAAACTCCGTTTTGTTTTGTTTTTAGCTCAAAAGCCACAAAAGACAACTACTGTACCTATAAGTGCTTTATGCAAGCAAGTGAGCTTATTTATATTTTTCGCCAATGTATATCACTAAAAAACAAAAACTTATAAATAAAAGCTTTTTTTTAGAGTTTGCTTTAGTTTACAAGCCATTGTCCTTATTCACAGAAGATTATTTTAAGAAGTTTCTTGGGGTTTTTCCAAGTAACTCAAGTTTTGTAAAATCCAGTAATGTCCAGTAGAAACAAAAAAAAAAGTTCAGTCATCTAAGATGAGAATCCAGCCAAAGAGTGGAGGCTAAACTGCAGACACTTGTTCTTCCCCTGAAAACAAAGCAAATCAAATGTTAATATGCAGACACTTGTTCTTCCCCTGAAAACAAATCAAATCAAATGTTAATATGCAGACACTTGTTCTTCCCCTGAAAACAAATCAAATCAAATGTTAATATACAGACACTTGTTCTTCTCCTGAAAACAAAGCAAATCAAATGTTAGCATAAACAAAAACATATCTTAAAGTCATCAAAAAATTGTTATAAAAGGAAGCTGTCCTAGATACCCACAACACCAGGAACAGTACTGCTTGAGTATTGAAGCAGGTTTTATTGGTCAATTGCCCGTCTGAAAAGTTGGGTACCGCCATAGACCACAAAGTAATTTGCAGCTGTGATGGGGCCTGCTTAGGTATTTGGGCGCCGGGATTTCGCTATTACATAGCTGAATGCAGAGGCGAGGGTTTTGCAGGGGGCCCCAGTGATTCCTAGTTACTCCCCTGTTTAATCACCCCAGAGGCGTTTTTACCCTAACGGACAAGAGCGATTTTCACCTTTCAGTGCTCATCCCTTTCATTTGCCAATAGCTTAAAGGGATACTGTAGGGGGGGTCGGGGGAAAATGAGTTGAAGTTACCCGGGGCTTCTAATGGCCCCCCACAGACATCCTGTGCCCGCGCAGCCACTCACAGATGCTCCGGCCCCGCCTCCAGTTCACTTCTGGAATTTCTGACTTTAAAGTCAGAAAACCACTGCGCCTGCATTGCTGTGTCCTCGCTCCCGCTGATGGCACCAGGAGCATACTGCGCAGACCAAAGACCATACTGGGCTTGTGCAATACTCTCCTGGTGACATCAGCGGGAGAGAGGATGCAGCTGCGCAGGCGCAGTGATTTTCAGACTTTAAAGTCTGAAATTCCAGAAGTGAACCGGAAGCGGGGCCGGAGCATCGGTGAGTGGCTCCGTGGGCACAGGATGTCTGCGGGGGGCCATTAGAAGCCCTGGGTAAGTTCAACTCATTTTCCCCCAACCCCCCTACAGTATCCCTTTAATCACTACTAATCACAATGAATTTATCTATATCTTGTTTTTTTTCACCACCAATTGGACTTTTTGGGGTTGATATTTGTTTTCAGTAATTACTTTATTTTCTATGCATTTTAAAGGGAAAAACAGGGAAAAAATGAAAAAAATACACTATTCAATACACTCCAATTTCCTCCCCTATAGTTTTAATATAAACACTGCTACTGTATATAAAACCCACACATTTTATCTGCCTATTTGTCCTGGTTATCACAAGATTTTAATTATGTCCCTAGTACAAATTAGGGTGATAATATAGTATTTGGAAATAAAGGTGTATTTTTTCAATGGTGTTTTTTTCCCCACTATTTTCACGTGCACGTGCGCAGGAATGCATGAGCACGCGCGGGAACGCGCACGTGCACAGCGGCAGCGGCACTGTCTGACTCATAAAAATGTCCTGGAGCCGTTGCTCTAGCAGGATGTTTTTATAAGTCAGGTTGTCATTAAGTGGTTAACCATGAACACTTTTGAGAACACTCCCCTATATAATAAAATGACCAACTATATATTTCCCCCATTAACCTCTTCTTTGCCATTGGTACAGTTCAAGATGAAAGTGGGCAATGTATCAAAACTATATCTTTAAAAAAAAAAAAATCAGATATCATCACCATACATTGTGGCAGCAAAGTACTTGAAGTTTTGTGATAAATGGAATAAATAGCCGAACCAACTTTGAGATTTTTATCTACAGTAGCTCTTTTTATTTTAATACTATAATGGGTGAAAACTGAAAAATAAAGTATTTTTTTTTTCCCATCACATAGAGAATAAAATTATTTTTGGAAATAAAACTGCCTAAAGAACGTACAAAAAATGATATACTGTACTGTATACTGTATATATAACTGTAGTATTATGAATAGCAATAATGTTATTGTTGATTACTGGTAAATAGGGAAAAAGCTAAAATGCTAATACTGCTCTAGTCCATAAAGTGAAAAGAAGGAAGAAGGGCAACCCCCTTGGAGTATACCAATAAATGTTTTTTACTTGAATAGACAGTTTTTAGTGTCTGCTTATTGGAGGTACGTCCACCGCTGCCTCCAAAGCATTTTTAAACTTTTTACCGATTTGATTTTATCCTGTTGGCGCCTCTGTTCCTTTCTACATAGCGACCTATCTACATGGTACAGCTCTAGCCCCGACACCGAGCTGATACACAAGGCTGTGATCAGAGACTTCCAAAATGCTTTCTATAATTGCTAGCTAAAAGCTCTATATTACAGTATGTGGGGTTACAGAAGGACAGTTTCTTTGGTAGTTCCTCTTTAAGGTCCATCTCACATGGGTCATAAAGCAAAAGTGGCTAACATGATCTCCACACCCATAACAATTATAGCCACGAAAACACCTGATCTGAAGTATCGTCCCCTGTATTGGAGGAAGGGAAGGTTAGTAGTCGGGGCCCACAGTGCTCTGCCCCCCTGGGATTGCAGGTGCTGCTCCCCTCTAGTTACGCCCGACACGTGTCCTACAAAAAAAAAACTAACAATGAAAGTTCGCAGCCTAACTAAATGTAAATCTTACCTGTTGGTTCAGTTTTAATACTGCTAAACTGTGTGTCATTTTCTGTGGCAGAATCCAGCTCTGTAAGTGTACCACAGTTACTCTCATAAGTGTCTGGCACAGAGCTGGCTGGTCTCCAGCTTTGATGTAACTGGTGATTCTTCAGGCTGTCTTTTGGGTCTCTTCTACATTCTACATCATCACATGTCTCTTCTTCTGGATAGCTGTCAAAATATTCGGGTTCAGCTTTAGCTATGGTAACATGTTTTTGGCGGTAATTGCTTAAAAGATCCGATCCCTTTTGGCTTTGGAAACCCTGAAAATTGTCATGGGAGCTACTGGAGCAAGATGTCCAACTTCCTCGTCCGCTGTCTCCAGCGTCGACATTGATGTGGTCGTGAGATACCTCTTCACCGCTGGCACAGGTCACAACATTCCTGATGGCAGGGTGTCTTGTGTACAAAAGGCTACAAGAGAAAGGAGAAGCTTTTAAAGGGAAGGTTCAGGGAGTATGTAAAAAAAAAAATCCATATCCACTTACTTGGGGCTTCCTCCAGCCCGTGGCAGGCAGGAGGTGCCCTCGCCGCCGCTCCGCAGGCTCCTGGTGGTCCCCGGTGGCCGACCCGACCTGGCCAGGCTGGCTGCCAGGTCGGGTTCTTCTGCGACTCCAACGACGGGCTCTTCTGCGTCCCACGTGGGCGCGCTGACGTCATCGGACGTCCTCCGGGCTGTACTGCACAGGCGCAGAACTACTGCGCCTGCGCAGTACAGCCCGGAGGACGTCCGATGACGTCAGCGCGCCCCCATGAGGCGCAGATTGGAGCGCAGAAGAGCCCGACCTGGCAGCCGGGCCTGGCCAGGTCGGGTCGGCCACCGGAGACGACCGGGAGCCTCTGGAGCGGCGGCGAGGGCACCTCCTGCCTGCCACAGGCTGGAGGAAGCCCCAGGTAAGTGGATATGGATTTTTATTTTTTTTACATACTCCCTGAACCTTCCCTTTAAGAATGTAAATGAAAGAACCTAAAAACATTTGATAATATTGGTGGCATGCCAACATTCACGTTGCCTGGCAAACGTCTTCACCCCCTTGGTATTGTTCAGGTTTTGTTGCCTCACAACTTGGAATTCAAATGGGTTGTTTCAGAGTTTGCAACATTTCATTGACAGAACATACCTACAGCTCGGAAAATGTATTAATTGGTTTATTGTGAAAAAGACAACAAAGAGGACAAAATAACAGAAAACTTCATCTTGCATTACTATTCACCGCCCTATAATCAGTACTTTGTATATCCACCTTTTGTTGTGGCAATTACAGCAGCAAGTTGCTTTGAATAAGTCTCTCTGGGCCTGATGCACAAAAGCACAGTAATATTGTTCTGCACAGACAGCCCACACAGGGCTGGGACAAGGTCCAGCACCAACAGAGGCTGAGCTGCCCTAGTGCGCCCCCCCCCCCCTCCTCCCTTATTTGGAAAATTGTGACAGCAAACCCACGGGAAACATATATTAAGTGTGTATTGAGTTTGCAGTCTACATATTGGAGTAGAGTGGCTGGCACATATTTTTACTTATATTATCTGATTTCTTATTAGCCCCCGAGGTATGAAGAACAGGTAACTCACGCTGTTTTACTGAGTTACTAATAATTATTATTTTTATTATTTAGTATTTATATAGCGCCAACATCTTCCGCAGCGCTGTACATAGTATATATAGTCTTGTCATTAACTGTCCCTCGAAGGAGCTCACAATCTAGTCCCTACCATAGTCATATGTCTATGTAAGTATTGTGTAGTGTATGTATTGTAGTCTAGGGCCAATTTTTAGGGGGAAGCCAATTAACTTCTCTGTATGTTTTTTGGGATGTGGGAGGAAACCGGAGTGCCTGGAGGAAACCCACGCAGACACGGGGAGAACATACAAACTCCTTGCAGATGTTGACCTGGCTGGGATTTGAACCGGGGACCCAGCGATGCACGGCAAGAGCGCTAATCACTATGCCACCGTGCTGCCATTAATCAAACCCTTGGTCACATATCCCCAAACTATGAATTTTGCTGCACTGCACCTATATTAAACACATGTGGGAGTCTACCTTATAGGTGCAGTGCAGCAACATGTGTGTTTATTATAGGCCTGCAGATCTTTCTATACCCAGTCACAGTGACAGTCAGAATCAAGTACTCACTCATCATAACATGAAATATGGCGAGTGGGCGCCACTCGAATCCTAGCAACTATATCTAGCAGACAGAGGGACATTTACATGGGGGAGGTAACTCACTCAGGCAGACAACACCAGCAGCCAGCGTCAGAAGAAGGGGCGGGACTTTCGCATGATCCTCCAGCCACAGCATAGGCTCATACGTCAGATGCACGCTGCCCTGCCTGGCTCTCTCTCTCTCCCTGCACGAACACGTGCTCGGCTGGAGAGAGGAGCGGCAGTGGCATCATCATCACCATAGCAATCAGTCCAGCGGCAGCCTGCAATTACTCGGGAGGGAGAAGCAGAGAGACAAACCACCCGTACCAGCGCAGCACAATGACAGAAGGAGGATCGGAGACATAGCGTGGGGCGGGCAAGATGGGCATACAGGCTAAAGATAGGAAAGAGAAAGCTAATCTTGCGCCCTCCTTGACCTCAGCGACCCTCGCCCCTCCCCAGCCTATGTGTCGGCCCGGCTCTGAGCCCACAGCAATATTACCATTACTTCTGGCAGCGTGTACCACAAGTTACGCTTTTAACGCAACCATTGTGACGGTAATGAGTGTTTTCAACGTAACACTCGTTACCATAGCAATGGTTGCACTACTCGAGTACTGTGCTTCACATCAATATTACAGCATTTTTGTGCATCATCTTGCCACTGCGATACTTGCTCTTTCCTCAAGGCAAAACTTCTCCAGCTCCTTCATGTTGGATGGTTTTTACTTGTGAAAGCAATCTTCGAGTCTGACCACAGATTCTCTATTGGATTGAGGTCTGGACTTAGACCAGGCCATTCCAACATGTTTAAATGTTTCCCCTTAAACCAATCGACTTTTTGGGGGATTTATTGCAAAGGGGTGAGTAATCATGCACATGCCAATTTTAAGTTTATTACTTCTTTAAAATTTCCTTAACGTTGACGCTACGCGTCATCACACCGGCCTGCGTGACAGTACTGTGCATGTGCTGTTTTCTAACTCTAAACCGTGCATGCGCAGTACTGTCACCTCAGCCGCCATGATGATGTGTAGCGGCTGATGTGATGACGCGTAAAGGAAGTGCCAGGCTGACACTCGGCCCGGGTGTCGTCGGTCGTCAATTCTGCAGCGGGACCGGAGCCGGAGCCAGGAGGACGCCAGGGGACCTCTCGACCCACGGTGGGCTGGAGGAAGCCCCAGGTAAGTCCTGATTTCGTTTATTTTTACTGCTCAGGATCCCTTTAAGACAGCCATTGGCCCATATGCAAGTAACTTATTCACCCGAGTTTTCTCCTAGGTGATAATTTCACAACTTGAAAATAAAATACCTTTAAACCCCTGGCAAGCAAGAAAATACTCAAAATAATTTTCATAGCACTTTACCTATTTTTTGCAACTTTTTGTAATTGCAAAGTGCTGACAAATTATTTTAAATACTCGATGAAAAATTATCTCCTAGGAGAAAACTCAGGAGAAAAAGTTAATTGCATATAGGCCATTATCTCACACTCTACTCTTGCTTGAAAGTGAAATACGATTCTGCAGGTAATTTAATTTTGATGTAGCCTACTGGAATTTCAGCAGATGTATTTTGTAAAATGATTGGTATTGATTAAAAATCTTAGATCATTTATGAAATAAAGGTGTGTATAGTCTTAGCAACTTCTTCAAATAAGTCCTATCAGGAAATTCAAATGTTAATTCTCCTACCAAAGCATCTTTTTACATGGTTGCTGAAGAGCCTTTTTGCTCCTTCCATATGGACCTTTTGGAGGCTTTGTCCAGAAATTTGAAGGACACCTGAAGTCAGAGGCATATGATGGCTATCATATATATTTCCTGTTAAACAATACCAGTTGCCTGGCAGTCCGATTGATCTCTTTGGTTGTAAGTGTGTCTGAATCACACCTGAAACAAGCATGCGGCTAATATTGTCACTAAAGTGAAAAAAAAATGATGATAAAATTAATTGGTTGTGTAGTACGGATAATTACTAGAATATTAGAAGCAAAGAAAATATTCTCATATTTTTATTTTCAGTTATATAGTGTTTTTTATCACATTGCATCGCTCTCTAATATTTGCAGTTTACACACTACTCAGCATTCTAAATGATTTTTACAGAGCAGGCTGTGAACTTTTGACCTGTCCTGTACAAAAGAAAAAACAATATAGTGACTGACAGTTGAGATAACAAGCTTCAGAAGACAGAGATCTCTGCCACTTTAAAAGTCATGGAGCTCAATGGCTTATTTGCATAGATAACAAACTGGAGTTTCTTAATTCTTCCTGTACTGGAAACAATATTAGGCTTATGCCTCTGCTCCTAATGTTTTATTTCTTAGCTGTACTACACATACAAATCATTATATCATAATTTTTTTTTCGCTTCAGTGTCTCTTTAAACATTTCAGCCCGTGGGGATTTTTCACCTTATGCATCAGAGCAATTTTCACCTCCAATTCATTCGCTAATAACTTTATCACTACTTATCACAATTTATTGATCTATATCTTGTTTTTTCCGCCACTAATTAGGCTTTCTTTGGGTGGTACGTTTTGCTAAGAATTATTTTTTTATAAATGCATTTTAACAGGAATATTAAGAAAAAATTGAAAAAAATCATTTCTCAGTTTCGGCCATTATAGCTTTAAAATAATACATGCTACCATCATTAAAACCTATGCATTTTAATTGCCCGTTTGTCTCGGTTATTACACCATTTAAATTTTGTCCCTATCACAATGTATGGCGCCAATATTGTATTTGGAAATAAAGGTTTATTTTTTCAGTTTTGAGTCCATCACTATTTACAAGCTTATAATTTAAAAAATGTTCGTAGTGTCCCCCTTCACATGCATATTTAAAAAGTTCAGACCCTTAGGTAACTATGTTTTTGTTTTTTTTTTAATAGTAATTTTTTTTTTCCATGAAAAATTTTATTTGGGTAATTTTTTGGTGTTGGGAAATAAACAGTTAATTTTTAATGTTATAATATGTGTAAATTGGAATAAAAAAAAATGTATGTAGATGTAGTTTTACTATTTGGCCACAAGATGAGTTATTTTTTTCTCCTTGTGCTTCTCGCTTACTTCTCGCTTGCTGGAAGTACAAAGAGGACGGGGACATTTTTTTTTTTTTTTTTTTAGAAAAACTGCGGTCTCTCATGAGAAACCGTCGGTTTTTCTGCTGGCAACTTAGGTCGGTGAACAGGAACCATGTTCCTGTTCACTGAATCCAGGGCTACTGGGGGACAGCACAGGGACATGGGGGCACGCCCGTGATCGCATGCGGGAGCGCGCCGAAGCGCACCTCTGTAGCAGGGCAGCTGCCTGGACGTGAGAATCACGTCCGGCCGGCTGAAAAAGTTAAGTCCCAACACAGCTGATCTGCATGCTTGTCTCTCAGGCCAGTAGGAGGAATCGCGGTAGTGAATTGTGGAACGCGGCCAACACTTCGCTTGTATGGTGAATGAGACACATAGGATTCCACGGACTTATGGGTAAGTTAACCCCCCTCCCGCGGTCAATTCTGAGTAGCTACGAACTCGTAGCTACTTGAAAGATCATCCCTGGTAATAATAACAATAATAACCATTCTTACCTGCTACAAGGCTGGCTCTGCTCAGTGACAGGCGTAGGGACATATTTCCTCTCTGATAACATCAAGGCATCCACATGATTCTGTCCAGACACTGACATGGAGTCTGCAGAGCAGTTACTGACTGTACTGGATCGTGATGAAATCTCACTGTGGCTGGTGTCCGAAAAGTTATCTGACCTTGTGGCTGATATGAGACAGTAACCTTTAAAACAGGAAATAGAAAAAGAAATGCAAAGTTTCAGTACATCAAGACAGACCGGGCAGCTGTCACTTTGAGCGTTTTATTATATCTTCATGCCACATCGTACATTCGTTAAACAAGTAAGATAATGTTCAAACCTGAAGATACTGGTGCTGGGGTACACAGGGTTGGGGTGACCAGGGAAGGTAGAAGGATGGCACTACAGCCGTTTTGCGCCCACCTGGCGCTTGTTCACGTTCTTGTCCTTGTCAAAAACAGCGCCGCGCGGCTTCCTGTATGAAGTTCAGAAGCCGCGCCTCCGGCGCTTGTGATTGGACCAGGGAGCTGTGTCAGAAAGGTCAGGGGTGAAGGGGCGGGGAATCGCCGTTCTGCGGCGATGTGCAACAAGGAGCTGTGTGCGCTTTGGTTTTCATTGCACCATAGCCGTAGTACAGTGGTGCTTGGGGGCGAAGACTGTCTGGTTGCTTGATGTTTACATGGGCTCGCACACCTTTCTGTAAGAGTACTGAGTGCCGGGTGGTCACCACATCTTCCAGTGTACGAAATGCAAAGTTTACTCATGGTAACTTTAATTACTGTAATACTAGGTACACACCATACAATTTTGTGTTAGATAGATGGTTCGACAGATAATTTCCGTCATGTCTGATATTATTTTCGATCTTTTTTCTGATCAATTTCTCATAGAAGTGAATGGAAATTGATAAGGAAAGATAAGAGAATCAAGCGGGAAATCGAACGGAAAAACAAATCGAAAATCGATCGAACGGAAAATCGACCGAAAAATGCATTGTGTGTATCTAGCATAACATTGAAAGGACTCATTAGTGGTTGAGTGGCAATATGTGATATTTCAAGGCTACAGAAAATGTTGTTTGTTGAAGTAAGCATTGAAAAGCGTTGAAAATGTTGTTCGTTGAGTTAAAGGACTAAAAAACTCTATATGGTAAATCAAGTACATACAGTATGTTTCACTATAATGTGCTGCTATGTCATTATGTGTCCTCCGTTCCCCTTCATCTGCCACCATTATGCAGCTGTATGCCCTGTTCTTAGGTCCTGACTAATTGCTAGTCAGGACCTTTGACCTGGAACTAAAGCCCTCGCGCATGATGTTTAGCCTAAGCTATTCACTTATGCAGCCTTATCCTCCCTGTGCACTCTGGGAGAACGGGTGTTGTTTCTAATTTCAGAACACACAATAAACAAACATTCTGCACTGCTGCTCCTTACCAGGAGGAGTAGAGATGTCGCCACCTGTGATAAATGTAAACATTTACATCAGGGGGAGGTAGGTTTTATAGTGAGCAAACACCGACTAAATAATTACTATGTTATTTTTATACAAAATAAGAAACTTTATTAATAACTTACATTCAGTTAAGTTCCTCTTTAAAGAGAATCTGTACTCTAAAATTCTTACAATAAAAAGCATACCATTCTATTCATTATGTTCTCCTGGGCCCCTCTGTGCTGTTTCTGCCACTCCCTGCTGCAATCCTGGCTTGTAATTGCCAGTTTTAGGCGGAACAAAAGACATGGCCTCTAACCAACATGTGATAGGCTGAGAGTAGCTCAGTCTGTGACTCATACAGAGCCTGCAGGGGGCATGGAGAGGGTGTGTATAGCTTATATTCTATCACAAGCAGGGCTGCACATTCCTGCCTGAGTGTCTGAGCCCGACAAAGCCTTCAGAGGAAAGAAGATTAGATTATATAACATAGATAACACAGCCATTGTGCAACTAGAAAAGGCTGCAGTAATCCAGACCACATTAGATTAGGCATAGGAACTTATAGGATAGAAGAAATAAGGCTGAAAATTTTGTTACAGAGTCTCTTTAAGCGATGTAACTCTTGAAGAGGAACTACAGTGAAAATAACATAATTAATAAAATTGCTCATTGTTTACAATATTCATTTATAGATTATTTAGTCAGTATTTGCCCATTAGAAAATCTTTCCTCTCCCTGATTTACATTTTTTTAGTTCTGCCAGGTGATCTGTACGGAATGTTTGTTACATTATTTCCCACAATGCAATGAGGTTCACAGACAGCAAACTGTTAGGACCATGGTCAGGACATCACACTGTGGGAGGGGTTTCACCATAATATCAGCCATACAGCTGTCCCTGATGATCTATTCGAGAAAACGTGAACATTTATCATGGGAAAGGGGGTATCAGCTACTAATTAGGATGACATTCAATCTTTGGTTAAAGTTTCTATTTGAAGAACAGAAGAATATAGCAGAACGATACTTAAAAGAACTCACCTCTTCCACAATTCTGCAGATGGTTTGTTTTCAAACTGGGTTCGCTAGTCCCGGATGACAAAGAGCTCAGAAGACACGTCTGACTGGAGCCGTCTGACCTCAGTGATGTTTCTGTTATGGTCAAAAGAATATAAATAGTTTATCGGCTAGGGTTGATAAATGTAATAAGGGTTCATGAGTGAAATATGTTACCATCAAACAAACATGTACCCGGCTATAACAAAGGGCAAACATTCCCCATCAGAAAGCAAGCCAAAAGGTTGTTGCTTTTGCCTTATGTCACAGTTGTCGAACTCCAGTCTTTGAGAGCCGAGGTCCTCACACATTTTTGGTTCAGCTCAAACTAATTGATGAGACTTGCCTTATATACCCTATATATAAACCTAATTTTTCAGCACAAAAAAATGTTACTCCTCGGCTTATATGCGAGTCAGTGTAGTGGAACGGATGGTGGAGCGGGTTTTGTTACTGGCAGAGGAGCATAAGGGCCGTGCACTAGTAATCCTGCTCTTGCCAGCCGGCTCCCTGTTGTGTCCGTGCCCCTATCCCCTGCAACATGGTATGCAGAGTACTCTGCTCAATACTACCTGTGTCCCTCCCCTGGCTTGCGGAACAGAGTGTGCAAGCAACATCTCAACTGTGCAATGATCTGGGATTCTACCTATGTGGCAATCGCTGTGTCTCATATCTATGATGCCATCTAGTGGTGTCCTGAGACACAGCTGTATCATCTTTAGGGCACATCTTGCTATACTGGGGAGAGGGCCTATCACTATTTTTGAGTTTCTGAGGGAAAAGTGGGTTCCTCGGCTTATATGCGGGTCGGCTTATATGCGAGTATATACAGGTAATCAGGAAAGGCGTGGTTTCTTTTTCTCAGTCCATCCTAAACACTGGCATGGATTTGGCCCTCGAGAGCTCGACATCTGTGCAGGCTTATGTTCTGCTGAAGTTATAACTTATTAAAATTGATTCAGATTCACAATCGGTGGAAGTCGGTACTCCCATTTGGTCTTGGTCTTTCTTCATATGTTCTTGTGATTCTTGTGATGTTTACATCCACAGATGTGGTGGAACTTATATCATACAATGCAGTAGCTAATCTCTGACTTTATGAATGCATAACTGCAGTGAAGTGGCTTTTATTAAAGTGTACCTAAGGGAACTTGGGGGGGATGATTTTATTATTAACGGCATCACCTGGCGCCCAACTCATGTGGCGGTGCTGCAATACATACTAATTTTTTTAGGTACCAGTGATGATGAACATGATTTTTGCATAATTGTAATTTCGCAATGTCATTTGCAATTTTGACGCAAAATTGTAATGCAAAATTTTGTGAAAAACCTTGAATAAGTTTGTATGTAAACGTAATCAGGAACCAAGATTTTGCAATTTCCGTAATTTTAGTGTCATTTCTTGCCAAATTTAGCAGTTAGTAGCAAAGCGCCCATACATGCGTTCATCACCAAAATTGCTACATATGTTTAAGGGAAGAATGGAAACAAGTCAAAAAGTTTTTTCAAAAAGATGAAAAAAGATAATCGATTTTGAAAATGCAAAGGAAAAATGTTTTTTAAACTCAGAAAAATGTCAGTTTAGAAAACATTTTTCTTTTGCATCGATTCTGTCTAAAAACTACAAGGTCTTTTTGAAAAATTGTTGTTTTTTTTTTTAACTTATTTCCACTTAAATATGAACTTCAGCCTAAACAAACATACTGTCATTAAGTTACATTAGTTATGTTAATTAAAATAGATAAGTATTATAATCTCTTTCCCACCCTGTTTTAAAAGAACAGGCAATAGTTTGTAATTTCATGGGGGCAGCCATCTTTTTCATGGGGGCAGCCATCTTTTTGGTTGAAAGGAGGTGACAGGGCGCATCAGACACAGTTCCAACTGTCCTGTGTCCTGATCAACCCTCCCAGCTGCCCGCGGTAGGCTTCAAATCTCAAATTCAAAATTTAAGAAAAAATTGCACCAAAAACAGCAGAAGGAGAACAACATCATAAATCCCATCATGCTTTGCACAGCATCAGGGGAAAAATGCCCGGGCAGTTTTCTTGTCTCCAGCTAAAAATGAGGATTGGGTACAAAAACAAAACAAAGTTCTGATGCTGTGAAACTGTTAATACCAAGCCTTTTCAGTGCTGCAGCTGCTGAGTAGATTTTTAGTCTGGAGGTTCACTTTAACATACATAGCAAATCAATGTCCAAATCATAAGTAAATATGGCTGTCATTGCGAAAAAATATGCAAATTTTGTGTGATTGTAATTAGCAGAATACAATCATTCATCACTAGACCTCAATCATTTTCCTGCTATAATTCACAACCAAAAGTAAGTGATGGAACTCAAAAGTCTATGCCACCTCCCCCCCTCTCCGATTCCCCCCCCCCCCCCCCAAAAAAAAAAACAAAACTATTGCCCAAACAAGCAGCATATCATGACAATGAACTTTCTATTGCAGAGCTGGGTGGGAGTGCCTGAAGACTGGGATGAGGGCGGGCAATGCATACACAATCAGGCAGAGGAGAGTAAGGAAGGAAATGATGTCAGGATTGGCTTCACTATAGACACAGTTAAAATGGAGAATCCTAAGAAGAATTTTTGTTTTTGTTTTTTTACTGTAGAGAAATCACTAAAATCAAAACGTGGACAGTGCAATACATATTTTATGTAAGTAGAGCAAGTATTTATCAACTTATATATGTGGGTTTTTTTCTGAGATAGTCTGGCTGACAGCTCCTCTTTAATACCTTGAGTATGTTACAAGGGAGATGGCAATACATTCTTTTCTTCTTGTCCTCTCTGGTCAAAGTATGAATCTTCAGGGTCGGGGAAAACTGAACAGGTGACAAGTTCTGAAACAAAAGTGAGTACCTTTATAGACTTCTTGAGGAGAGGCAGCAGGGCTGAAATGTGATATCACAGAATCTTCTCCTGGAATTCTGATGGTGATGTCATCTGAAATGCTCACACTTTTCTGAGGTGAATCTGAAGGTAAAGACACAGATTGTTATTATGTGTCATCATAATTCATTTTGTAAATGCATACTGCAGTATACATGTAGTACTTGGCTCTTTAATTATGGTGACCAACCTTTATATTTTTTTCATTGAGACCTCTTTTACACATGCAGGTAATTTCTATGCTGTATTACCCTATTTTACCACAAGGGGCTGTAAAAGCAAAGAAAGTCTATGGAAAAATTCACACATATTGTGGACCGTTGTGGTGTGCCGCAAGTATCCGAGCCAGATCTGCACATGAACTTTTTTTTGTCCTCCTTTGGTCACTAACAATGCAATTTGCCGAAAGATCGTTTAGAAATTCCGATTTCATTCACCTGATCGGATTGGTTAGGAGATTTTTGTCCATTAGTGGTCCCAAACGATCATTTCCGATCTTTCATATGAAAAATTGTTCATAAATGATCCCTCATCCCTCCTCTGGAATCCCCTTCTAACCAAAACACCTCCATCAGTTTTCAAGCTTTGAAATCTTTAAGTGTTCCCTCAAAACTCACTTTTTCTGACAAGAAAACACTTTAAAGGGAACCAGAGACGAAGCACCCTCATGTATTTTAACATATACATCAATGGGAACATGACAGTAAACACCTACCCTGCTCTCTGTTTCATTCTTCTCTGCTAAATCTGCCTGTTATCAACCCTGATAAGAATCCCCGACTGAGCATTCAGTCTAGCTTTCACCGGAATGATTATAGCTGAATCAGTCTTCTGTGATGTCTTTGCAAACCCAAGTCTGCCTATATGTGGCTCTGCTTTCCTGCTATGTATCCTCTTAGCAGGAAAACAGAGCCAGGAAGGGGCAGGCTTGGGCTTGAAAAGACATCACAGACTCAGTTATAACCATTCCTGTGAAAGCTTGACTGAATGCTCAGTCTGGGATTCTTATCAGGGCTGATAACATGCAGATTTAGCAGAGAAGAATGAAACAGAAAGCAGGGTAGGTGTTTACTGTCATGTTCCCATTGATATATATGGTAAAATACATGAGGGTGCTTCGTCTCTGGTTCTCTTTAACTTCAACCTCTGGCCAAGTTGTACTCTTTACTAAATATAACATCTTTTGTTTCCTCCCTGTTCCTTTAGATTGAAAGCTGGCAAGGGCAGGGTTCGCTCACCCTTTTGTGTTTTGTAATTGGTTATACATTTTATTAATCATGCTCCATTTTTCACTGCAATTACTATGTCTCCCAATTCTGTATTTTGTATCATGTCTATAGTTGGTGTATACCATTGTCTGTATTATTATGTACTTCTTGTTGATTCCTTACATTGTAAAGCACCACTGAATATGTTAGGGCTTTATAAATCAATAATAATAATAATAATAGACATATATATATATATATATATATATATATATATATATATATATATATATATATATATTTACATTATTTTTTTATTTAAAGAGAACCCGAGTTGGGCTTCTGACATGAATATTAGGACACAGAGGCACATTCTGTGTCGGTATAGTGCACCCCCAGGCCCCCCTGCACTCTGCTGTCCCCCAATATAAAAGCCACCACGCTAGCGACATGCAGAATGCCCTTAGCTGGCTGTTTACATTGATCCTGTCTTTTACCTCTGCTCCCCCGCCTCCTGTATATTGCCGCTCCCCTCCTGCATCCCTTCCCTCCCCGCCTCCTGTATATTGCCGCTCCCCTCCTGCGTCCCTTCCCTCCCCGCCTCCTGTATATTGCCACTCCCTGTCTGCGTCCCTTCCCTCCCCGCCTCCTGTATATGGCCACTCCCCGCCTGCGTCCCTTCCCTCCCCGCCTCCTGTATATGGCCACTCCCCGCCTGCGTCCCTTCCCTCCCCGCCTCCTGTATATGGCCACTCCCCGCCTGCGTCCCTTCCCTCCTCGCCTCCTGTATATGGCCACTCCCCGCCTGCATCCCTTCCCTCCCCGCCTCCTGTATATGGCCACTCCCCGCCTGCGTCTCTTCCCTCCCCGCCTCTGTAAGCCGATTGGAGGAAGCTTACAGAGGCGGGGAGGGAAGGGACACAGGAGGGGAGCGGCGATCTACAGGAGGTGGGGGAGCGGAGGTAAATGACAGGATCAACATTCTGCGTGTTGCTAGCGTGGCGTTTTTTATATTGGGGGACAGCAGAGCGCAGGGGGGGGCGGCTGCAGTGGGGTCGCACTAAACGGACATTGGGCATTGTATTCCGAATGTGCCTCTGTGTCCTAATATTCTTGTTAGGAACCCACCTCAGGTCAGTGGCACAAATACAATTCATGAGGCCCCCAGCAAAATTTTGATAGGGCCCCCTCAATGGTCACACCCCTTTCGTTGCCTCTTTTTGGTGCTCTTCATGACCATCAGGCCCATCTCACAAGGGTCATAAAACAAGTGTTGCCATCGTGATCTTCACAAGTGTAGCCACAAAAACCCCTGATCTGGAGTAAAGTCCCCTGTATCAGGGGAAGGAAAGGTTAGTAGTTAGGGGCCCCTGCGATTGCAAGTGCTGCTCCCCTCTAGTTACAACCCTGGACTGAGTGGGGCTTATTGCACTATAAGCTATAATTACAATGGGCCTGATTCACAAAGCGGTGCTAACCCAGTTAGCACGCCTAAAAGACTTTCGGCATGATAACCATTGCACCACGCTGGTGAAAAGCCAGTTTAGGCGTGATAAGTTTAGGCGTGATAAGTTTAGGCGTGATAAGTTTAGATAAGTTTAGATCGCGCGCGAAATCCCGCACGCAAAGCAGCGCCATTAAACTCTATGCGAAGTGCACCAGACTTTGCTAGCGCAAAACTTTTGATCAGCTGTGCACTGCGGTGCTAACCCAGTTGGTGCTATAGTTATCACGCCCAAACTTATCACGCCTAAACTTATCACCTCTAAACTTATCACACCTAAACTGAGTTTAGGCGTGATAAAGGGCTTTTCACCAGCGTGCTAACTGTTAGCACCGCTTTGTGAATCAAGCCCAATATATAAAGTACAGTATATCATAAAGCTATATTGCATTATATAAATGAAATATATTTTTCAGCTCACCATGTGACGTATGATCCTTTGGCGATTCTTTTTTGAGAATGGGATACAAGCTGACAGTAGGGACTTGAAGAACTTGGCTGATCCGGTTTTGCTGATGAACATGAACTTTTGCAGTTAAGTTTGCTGGACTCACGTGTGCCGGAGAGCTTTCTATTTTACCACATCTCCTATCACTCAAATGCTTTGTCACTAGAAAATGAATGTTTACAGTTTACAGTTGTACTGCTAAAAGATCTGCATTCTAATGGATAGTTGTGAGCACAAATGCTATTTCTACTACAGCTTATAACATTCACAAAGGATAAAATAGGATGGAAGAGGAGGGCATGCCAGTGTATAGGCCTAGACCAATAAACCAACAGAGTGCAGCCTCCCGAATGCAGCATGGTGGCATAGTGGGTAGCGCTCTTGCCTTGCAGCTCTGGGTCCCCGGTTTGAATCCCAGCCAGGTCAACATCTGCACGGAGTTTGTATGTCCTCCCTGTGTCTGAGTGGGTTTCCTCTGGGCACTCTGGTGTCCTCCCGCATCCCAAAAACATACAGATAAGGTGATTGGCTTCCCCCTAAATTGGCCCAAGACTACAATACATACACTACACGATACATACGTAGACATATGACTATGGTAGAGATGAGATTGTGAGATCCTCTGAGGGACAGTTAGTGACAAGACTATATATACTCTGTACAGCGCTGCGTAAGATGTCGGTGTTATAGAAATACTACATAATAATAATAATTGTATTGAGTCGTGGGAGCAAAGGCACCCAATCAGTACAGGTAGTCCCAGGTTAACGAACGAGATAGGGACTGTAGGTTCGTTCTTAACCTGAATCTGTTCTTAAAGAGAATATGTACTCTAAATTTTTTACAGCAAGAAGCATACCATTCTATTCATTAAGTTCTCCTGGGCCCCTCTGTGCGGTTTCTGCCACTCTCTGCTGCAAACCTGGCTTGTAATTGCCAGTTTTAGGCAGTGTTTACAAACAAACTAACCAGCTTGTGATAGGCTCACATAAGCAGAGTGTGTGAGTCATACAGAGCCTGCAGGAGGCGTGGAGGGGGTATGTATAGCTTCTACCAATCACAAGCAGCCCTGCACATTCCACACATTCCAGCCTTAGCCCGACTGTGCCGACAGAAGAAAACAGATTAGATCATATAACAGAGATAACACAGCCACTGTGCAATTAGGAAAAGCTGCAGTAAGCCAAAGCACATTAGAACAGGCAAAGGAACTTATAGGATAGAAAAACTAAGGCTGAAAATTTTGTTACAGAGTCTCTTTAAGGGCCCTTTTCCACTAGCAGTCGCTAGCGTTCACGCTGAACGCTAGCGATTGCTGAATCGCAATTACCGGCGATTTCCCGATTTTTGCGGCCGCGATTTTGCTATGCTATGCACTGCATAGCAAAATTGCGGCAAATATCGCTCTGCCGCGCGTTTGCGTTCCTGTAAAAAACGAATCGCGGTAGTGGAAATGACCTACCGTGATTCCTATGTTAAAAAGCAAACCCTAGTGATTGTAAAATCGCTAGCGGTTTGCGACTTTACGATTCGGCCAGCGCAAACACGCTAGTGGAAAAGGGCCCTAAGTCAGAACACTGTGCAATCTCTGTCCCCTGCACCTCTTCTGTGCCTCTTGATTTTCTCAAAAACTGCAAGTCCAATTTGAAAAAAAATGTTTTTGACTTGTTCCCATGGAAACACAGAATTCATGCCATTCGTTTTGGTGGGGCATTCGTAAGTCGGGTGTTCGTAAGTCGGGGGCTACCTGTATTCAAAAAGGCTTTATCTCAATTAAAAAAGCAACAGCTCAGTAAAAATGGAGGGAGGTACAAGCAATAGTGGGGGTCGACAGTTGTTTCGCACCAAGGGTGGGTGGCGCTTTGTCAGGACCAAATGGCAGTTTCAGCCCCTGCTACATCGGGGCTACACAGGTCACCTAATCCTGGGATTTTGCAGAAGGGTCTCGGTAGGGGTTTGTTGGGAATTTCTAGTTACAGCCCAGCTAACAACCATGCATCAAAGTTTCATATCAAAAAACATTTGTTTCTGCAAATACTCACAGGTGCTGTAAGTGGCTTCGCACTGCAGTGACATGATTTGAATCTTATCTTCATCTGTTACCACATTTAAGTTTGAGAGATATTGCTTGACTTTCCTGGCCATTTGCGCGTCCTCGTAGAGTTTTTTGGCATTGAGAAGGGAACTTCGCCTGGCTCTCTTTTTTGGAGCTCCGCCTTGAACGTCCAGCATGTTTGAATTTGTGCTTCCTTGACTTAAGGATCTGCAAAAGAAATAGACAATCTATGACAGAGGTCACTGTATCGTTACTTATAAAAAGTGCTGCAATGACACTTACAATATAGGTTGCAACCCCACTGGTTTAAAATTGCAATGCTCAGTTCAGAAATCTGTGGTTTTTTGACTGCAATCCACACTTATGGAAAAAATGGCAAGCGCAGGCGAATACCATAGACTGCTGGCAGAAACCAGGGCACCTGTGCTAAATTACACAATGGCATTGATCCAAATGAACAGCAACCAGGCACCCAAGCAGAAATATCAGCGTCCGGTACAATGCATTTTATTTATTTATTGTATTTATAAAGCGCCAACATATTACGCAGCGCTAAACATTAGTTTGGGTTACAGACAATATTTGGGGGTGACATAAAGCTACAAGACAATACAGGAATACATGCAAACCAGATCACTCAGTACAGTATGAGTACAAGGTAATGCTTAGTCAGTCACTGGATGGGAGCATGGAGATTAGGCAAGTTAGGTTCACTCAGATCCATAGCATGGGTGCACAGTAATGGAGGTTCACGATCAGGTAGGACACAAAAGGAGGTGGACCCTGCCCAAAGACTTACAATCTAGAGGGAGAGGTAGAGACACGAAAGGTAGGGGACCAGAGTTCAGTTGTGGGTTTAGAGCACTAGTGAGGGGTGGTAGGCCAGAGTAAAAAGGTGAGTTTTGAGTGCCTTCTTGAAGATGTTGAAGGAGGGAGCTTCCCTAATGGGTGGAGGTAGGAAGTTCCATAGTGTTGGAGCAGCTCTTGAGAAGTCCTGGAGGTGTGCATGGGACTGAGTGCAGCAGGGGGTTATCAGGCGAAGTTCATTGGAGGAAAGGAGTCAGCGGCTAGGCGTGTACCTCTGAATAAGATCAGAAATGTAGGTTGGACAGGTTTTGTGGACAGATTTGTAGGTCAGACACTGTATCTTGAATCTGATTCTGGACTGGATAGGAAGCCAGTGGAGGGATTCACGGAGGGGAGCCGCCCTGGTGGAGCGATGGGAGGAGTGGATATTTCTGGCTGCCGCATTCATGATGGACTGCAGCAGGGCAATTCGGGTCATTGGGAGACCAGACAGAAGGGCATTGCAGTAGTCAAGGCAGGGAAATTATGAGGGCATAGATGAGGAGTTTGGTGGTGGCAGAGGTCAGGAAAGGGTGGATCTTGCAGATATTATGGAGGTGGAAGTTGCAGGACTTTGTGAGGTTTTGGATGTGGGGAGTGAAGGAGAGTGCGGAGTCCAGAGTGACACCCAGACTGCGGGCTTGAGAGGTAGGGCTAATGGTAGTGTGGTTAACAGTGACATGCACATCTGGAAGGTTCAGGGATGGCCGGGGTGGGAAGATCATACATTCTGTTTTGTCCAGATTTAGTTTCAGGAATGTAGCGGACATCCAGGAGGAGATGGCTGATAGACAGGAGGAGACCTTGGTAGTGGTGGATAGGTCAGGGGTGTGGAGGTAGATTTGGGTGTCATCTGCATACAGATGATAGTTAAAACCCATGGAGGAGATAACCTTGCCAATGGAGTATTGTTAATATCATTTATGTAGTAACTACAGCATTTTCCATCTTTTTCAGCAGATTTGCAATTAGGAGTCAGGTAGAGGGTTTGCAGTGGGTGGGGAGTAAACGGTTAAGGTTAGGCGTTAGGAAGGGGGTTGGCACCGGTATCATGGTTGAAGTTAGGTGTCAGGAAGGGTATTTGTGCGGAGAAAGGGTGGTGGGATGGTTATAGCAAGGTTTCTGGAAGAGCGTTTTCGCTAGGGGGAGACAGTTAAGGTTAGGCATTCGGTGGTGGTGGGGAGGGAGAGGGTAAGGTTAGATGTCGGAGGTGGTGGTTAGGGTTAGGCATTGAAGGGTGAAAGGATCTGTGTAAGAGTAAGGTTAGGTTTAGCTGTAGTAAAATATTGTAAATATTTATGGATATTTTACTAACGAAAATTAACACTCTAAATTAGTCAAACATCGGTAAATGTTACTGATATTCTATTACTTCTAAATCACAGCACCAAAATATTCTACTATTTGCTATATCCCGCAGCTAAAATTTCACACTGCTGGCAAGTGCGAGAGGTCTATGGTGGGTGAAGCGCACTTCAAAAATGCTGGTGTATGATTTTGTAAATTTAGTGAGCATTGTAAAGTAGATGCAAGTGTGGACCCAGCATTACTGAATACCAAGACTTAAGAAACGAGTTGCAGATGAAGATATAAAATCAGAAGTAATATAGAGTAGAGGGCTGTATTAAGGTAGCCACATACCATACAATTTTTTAAATATCTGTTCAATTCAAGAATTGCAATCAGTTTTTCTGAGTGATAGTAACATTTCAAAAACATGACCAATGTACCACACACATATGTTCAATTTTTCCCCAATTATGATAAAAATGATTGGAAATTCTGAGAAAATTGCTAGGGTGTGTATGTTAATAAATTGACAATCTTACACACACCATACAATCTTTTGAAAAATTGTAGAAAAATTTCCAGCATTCCGGATCGATAAAAAACGAAAAAGACAAAACAAAACGGGAAATCCGATTGGATTTTTCAGTCGAATGATCCAATCATATTTATGGAATTGCCGTAGAATCTGATTATTTTATTGTATGATCTGTGGCCACCTTTATAATCACTGTGGGAGATATCTGTTCTAGATAGTAGAAAATTAAATGTAAGCAAACATAATTTATTGCCATAAGTTCCTTGTCTGTTCCAGACCTATTAAATTAAAGCTTTGTTCCTACTGTTATGAATTATCCTAAATAGGTCAAAAAAAATTTCATCTTGCTACGATAAAACAACACAAAAAACAGCTTGAGTTTCTCTTTCAGGAGGCCCATGATCTCAAACACAAAAGCCTATCAAACACAAACTATAATTGGGGTAGCTCCAGAACCAAATAATAAAATAACTGTCCCATATTGATATAGCGTAGGCCCTGCACACAAGCCTAAACTAAGTAGGTAAAATAATAGGTGTGGCACTGTACCTTTGAAACACCTTTTGTTAACAGCTGCGCAGAATACACAATGGTTAGCAGCAGTAGTGAACCAGAGTGGCCTGACAGCTGTTTTGCGGTGTAACCAACCTCATCAGAGACAGAGACATATACGTGTGTATATCCCCCCTCAGCCTAACAAACTGCATCAGTCTTGTCTGAAACTGAGAGCAGAGAGTGAGGAATAAACAAATCACACAGAGCCTGCAGGGGGCGTGCATAACTTGTATTCATTACAACAGAGGCAGCCCATTCCTCCGCGGGTCGACAAAGCTTGACAAAGAAAATAAGATTATGCTGGGAATACACGGTTCGTTTCTGCCGTGCGTTTCTCCTCTCAATCGTTTTTGCCACTCTTTAGTCGATTCTCTTATCTTCCGCTCGTTTTTCTTATCTTTTTCCATGCACTGCTATTAGAAATAGAGCGGCAAACGCATCGAAAGAGGGAGATCGGACATGTCGGAAATTATCTATCGAACCATCGAATCAATTAAAAAACGAACTGTGTATTCCGAGCATTGATATATTACAGAGACAGTGCAACTAGAAAAGGCTGCAGTAATCTAGACCACATTAGAACAGGTATAGGAACTTATAGGATAGAAGAAATAAGACTGAAAATTTTGTTACAGAGTCTCTTTAAAGAGACTAACAACATTTTCATCCTTATGCCTGCTATCCTATAAGTTCCTATAGCTGTTCTAATGTGCTCTGTCTTACTGCAGCCTTTCCAATTTGCACAGTGGCTGTATTATCTCTGTTATATGATCTAATCTTCTCTCCTCTGTCGGGCTCAGGCAGTCAGGCTGGAATGTGCTTTGCTGCTTGTGATTGGATAGAAGCTATACACACCCTCTCCAGGCCCCCTGCACACTCTGTATGACTCACACACTGACCTACTCTCAGCGTATCACTTGCTATGTCTTTTGTTTGTAAACACTGGATAAAAACGGCAATTACAAGCCAGGATTGCAGCAGAGAGTGGCAGAAACAGCACAGAGGGGCCCAGGAGAGCATAATGAATAGAATGGTATGCTTTTTATTGTAAGAATTTTAGAGTACAGATTCTCTTTAACAATACAATGCATTTAAAGCCACCAGCAAGCAAGAAAATACTCTATAATTTTGATAGTTCGTTTTCAGTTCTTTTTCACCTACTCTTTGGTACCTTTTCAGTTGCAGAGTACTAAAAATATATTTTAAAGAGAACATGGAAAATGATCCCCTTGGAAAAAAAAACTTGAATCGAATAAAGGCCAGAGTGTGTACATAATGAATATATTGATAACCCATTTAAAAAGTTGTCACTTACAAGTCTTCTGTTTATAAAAAATATGCTATGGTCACCTCCATAATAAAGAGAGTTGCTGACATCTCGTAGGAGGAGGAACACTATGGTGCTGTGTACAAAAGTCAAGGCAAATATAAATTGATTTGAGTGGCCTAGTGGCATTTTTATTTTTTGTTAATTTGATATAGAATGATGGCACTGAGACAACGATCACCCCGAGGCATTTACATGTAAGGATGCAGCATGGCAGATGTTCCAGTATCACAGTACGATGTGCTAAGCCTTTGATGAGAATTTCACGCTCTCATTCATTAGCATTACAATAGCCTAGGAGTGTCTTCCAAGTTCTCACAAATGTTGTAACTTAAATTAATCCTCAACTGATTTTTAATCAGATCCTCAACTTAATAACCACTGATAACCACTAAGGCTCGCAGTCTAGTTTATGAAGTGTTTATTAATTAATTTGTATATATTAATTTTTATCTATTATTTTCTTATTTTGTAATACAATATATCACACAATCTACTGCCATCTCCATCATGATTTATTTATTTGTTTACGAGGCACATGCGGTAATTTAAGGCGTACATTTAGGCTGCTTTCACAGTGGGACGTTACAGGCGCACATTAGAGCAGCCAGTAAGGGCCCTTTTCCACTAGCAGTCGCTAGCGTTCGCGCTGAACGCTAGCGATTGCTGAATCGCAATTCCGCCGTTTTCCCGACGTTTGCGGCCGCGATTTTGCTATGCTATGCACTGCATAGCAAAATCGCGGCAAAAGTCACTCCGCGGCGCGATCGCGATCAAGTAAAAAATGAATCGCGGTAGTGGAAATGACCTACCGCGATTCCTATGTTAAAAAGCAAACCGTAGCAATTGTAAAATCGCTAGCGGTTTGCGGTTTTGCGATTCAGCTAGCGCAAACGCGCTAGTGGAAAAGGGCCCTAAGGCAGCCCAACTCACAGTAATGCAAAATCAATGGGCTGTTCACAGTGCCCACGTTACATTGTAACGCTTGACGTCAAGTTAAAGTGCTGTGCGTTATACGTGGCTAAGCCGCGTTAGACTGTTTGCACATGCTCAGTAATGTTGGAGGAGGAGGTCTCCCCTCCTCCTCCTCCGTGGCCAGCCACATGGCTAATTAATATTCACTGCACTGAGTGACGTGCAGTGTTTACTTCTTGGAGCGGCCTCTCTGTGCGGCGATTAGCTGGCGGGACCACGTGATGCGGATGGTCTCCGCATCTTACAGCACAAAAAAGGTGCACCAAGAGCTGCTTAACGCAGCTCTAGGTAGCGTCCTCATCCAACACCACCAGGCGTTGCGTTAGGGGCACGTTATGCGACCTATAACGTCCCCTAAAACGCAACGTCTTGGTGGGAAAAAGGCCTTAGACCAGTGATGGCTAACCTTGGCACTCCAGCTGTGGTGGAACTACAAGTCCCATGAGGCATTGCAATACTCTGACAGCTCTAAGCATAACTCGGGGAGGCAGAGGCATGATGGGATTTGTAGTTTTGTCACAGCTGGAGTGCTAAGGTGTAACGATTGTGGGATATCTCCGTGGGCAGCGCACAAGATGTGCGCTGACACTGCGGAAGTCCTCCACAAGCGTGTCAAAATAATAGAACCCAGCTTTTGATGGAAGCACCAGTAGAGGGGAATTCCCACCGGCAGATGGAGCTGTGGAGTGCAGAGGAATAAACCCTCTGCGCCGCCACAAATGCCAGATGGAAATTGTACGAAGAGAAGCAACACAAGGCAAGATAGCTCCCAAAGAGAGAGAGCATAGAGACAGAATCAATGTGTGTCCACCAAACTAGTCGCCACCCAGCGACGGTGAACACACAACGGCAGAAACAAAGTGGGAACGCAATCGCAAGAATGGCGATTGCCAAATAGTGACACCAGACTGAGCAGGACAGAGCACGAGAGTAGCAAAGGCACAGCAAACAACAATCAGAGGATAAAGAAAATAACAAGCGCTAACTAAACGCGAACACCGCACTTATTCGCAAAAGCGAACGCGTTTAAGTAACGATCACCGCGCGATAGGCGTCCAGTGATAAGCGTGCCACCCTAACTAGCCACAAGTAACACAAATGAGCAAAAACAGACAAGACAGACAAATGAGGTAGCCAGTAGCAACCGCTGCTCCAGCTTACACTCCAGGAACACAGATCAGAAGGATCCACAGCCGCTACCGCTAGAGGCTAGTGCGATCCAAACAAGACTGACAGATGAGGTAGCCAGTAGCAACCGCTGCTCCAGCTTACACTCCAAGAATACAGATCAGAAGGATCCACAGCCGCTGCCGCTAGAGGCTAGTGCGATCCAAACAAGACAGAGCGATTCGCTATCAACCGCCGCTGGTGACAGCGCAATCGCGACAGACAAGACAGGACAGAATAGGCAGTACAAATTATACACAAACTGACTGCACTAACTAGGAATGCAAAGAGCACTCCCCAAGAATTAACTATACTAAGATAGCAGTGGCTGACACTCCAGGTGAGTCCAGCAGGAACAAACCTCTATGAGCAGCAAAGGATTCTGGGATCACATGGTAATTATACTGCAAGCCTTCAAAGGAGGCAGCTAGGCCGTTTGCATGACAAGTGTATGCAAATTGCTCAGCAGCAGAGCAGGTCAGAAACTTGCAAAGCACAGGCAGGTCTCTTTTCCAGAGACCTGCAGCCCTCAGACTTAAGGACTGGACAAACAGCTGTCTGCCCGTGCAGGCAGCCGAGCAGATCGTTACATAAGGTTAGCCATCACTGCCTTAGACTATTTATTTATCTATTTATTTATTAATTTATCTATTTTTTTTATTTTAATCTGACTATTCAGTTAGTTATCTGTTTGGCCCGTCTAATGTTTTAAAATATTATTTTATAATTGAATTTATGAATTATAGTTTTATAATTTGTGTGCTCCTTTATATTAATTATCATGTAATTATTTATCATGCAAATTTGTATTATAATACAAATCTATTGTATTGTACTACTGCCTATTGTTTAGTATTAGGCAGAGACGTAGCAATAGCCATAGCAGTCATAGCAGCTGCTATGGGGCTCTGAAGCAGAGGGGCCCCAGTGGGTATTTAATGTGTTTACCATTAACTTTCTTGTCTTTCTCCACCCTCTGACTTTGTCTCAGTGCCCATGAATGATGTACAGTGTTGACTGCATGAGAATGTAAATTGCCCAAGTAACTCATATCCATAGGGTAGGGGCAGGTGGCATTGCTTAAAGAGACACTGAAGCGAGACTAAATCTCGCTTCAGCTCTCATATATAGCAGGGGCACGTGTGCCCCTGCTAAAACGCCGCTATCCCGCGGCTAAACTGGGGTACCTTCACCCCCAACCCACCCCCGCAAAAGATGGTCGGAAAGTTGGTCGTAGAAAATCTCTTCCTGGAGGCAGGGCTAACGGCTGCAGCCCTGCCTCCAGTCGCGTCTATCAGACGCGCATCGCCGCCTCTCCCCCGCCCCTCTCAGTGAAGGAAGACTGAGAGGGGCGGGGGAGAGGCGGAGATACGCGCTGACAGACGCGCGTGGGGCAGGGCTGCGGCGGTCGGCCCTGCCCCAATGCGGAAGCGCTCCCCCGCATTACGGAGGGGGTTTGGGGGGACAGGGACCCCCGTGAAGCCGCGGGATAGCGGCGGTTTAGCAGGGGCACACGTGTCCCTGCTATATATGAGGTTTGAAGCGAGATCTATTCTCGCTTCAGACTCTCTTTAAGAGTGCCTACATCTGAGGGCCCCATGAAAGTTTGGCTATGTGGCCCCATGATCTCTAGCTAAGCCACTGGCATTAGGACATGATCTATATTTGAGTCTCTTGTGTTCCCCAGATTTTACTCTCTGTACTTGCCTGAAGAAGCAGGATCCTCTCCCGAGCAACACGTTACATACTTATGACAAGTTACTTGGATTAACAAAGTTACAGTTCTTTATCTCAGTAAGGTAAGTCCACCTTTACCGCCTCTTTTTAGGGCCCTTTTCCACCAGGGTCGAATCCGGCCCAAATCTGCAACGTTTCCCCACAGGTGTGTCAGGCGGGGGAACGCTGCCTGTTCCTCTTATGACTTGCCGTCCGAATCGTGCAATTCTGGAGAGCATGCTACAGTTTCCTGAAGCACGCACGGGAATGGCACGGCTAAGCGATTCGGACTGCTGCTTTGCAGCGTGCCACGGGTGCTGTGGCTGAATTGGAAATGGCCACAGCACCTAGTGGAAATAAGCCATACAGTACTTTATTTCACTTTGCTGCCTCTGAACCACATGCACAGTTTAACCCTCCTGAGTTGCTTTATCCATTAATACAGGAGCGACTTTTTAACCCAAGTGGGTTGGGTGTATTCTCCCCTCTAGTGTTGAGCCAAAATTTTCCTAATTTCATGTTTTCTATAGAAACAAAGTTATTTTTGTTACAAAAATAGACGTATTTCATTTCTAATAGTAATTATGCACATTTAGGTAATGACTAAACTCAGGAAACCTCTGCACGTGCTGTTGCTTTAAATGTATCAGGAGGCTCTACCTGCAGGCACTTCTAAGACAGGTGCTCTTTGTCAAGGTGCATTTAGCAGTCATGCATGCTGAGACACTTGGATTTAAACCTTTCACTAATGACCTTCACCAAATCACTTGTGTGCTGAGTTGTGCAGCCCTGCAGCTTGGCCTTAAAGCTGCGGTGGCCAATTTATAGAAAAATGGCCTGGTCTTTAGGGGGGTTCAACATTGCGGTCCTCAAGTGGTCATATAGCCAGGATACCTGCTTTTCAGGAAATTTCAGTCATTGTTATATTTGCATAGGTATGATGGTAGGAAAGTAATTGTGCTGAGGAAATGCAGCATGTCACTGAAGTGATAAATCTAACAGCAAAGGGAATCCATAAATTTAAAATGTTCCTGTTTCTTTAAAAAGGATGTCTCTGGATTTATAATTGTAATACATTAACTCCTTATATTTTTAACAGTGACCTACTTTGTAAGGCTTTACTAATGCTATTATATATTTATGATATTTCCCCTTTGCTGTACACCCAGTGATTTGAAATGAGCTCTGTATCAGACTGTGACTTGCAGTATTTCTGATTAGGAATGCACTCATCTCATTAAACTGTTGAGATTTGTTTAAGTCGCTTGATACTGCCAGGATGTCTGTTACCGTGGTTCCAAATGCACATATAATAACTGACATTAGCGTGGACATTCCATCATTTAACAGATGAACATGTGTATGTGGTTGTGATCATTGTACGCAGATATTTTGATCCATTCTGTTCATCTTTAAAAATGCATGCTCATGAAATATAAATGGACCATATGACCTTGATGCAATATGAATTCCGTTCAGTGCATTAAATGCCTTTTTTCCCCTTTCAGTAATCTTTATACTTCTGATTCACTTGAGCAAACAATGGGGCCCCAGGGCAAAATAAAAATGGGGGGCCCCTCAACACATACCCCGGAACAAAAATCGGCATTAACCTCCCTGGCGTTCTGGGTAATGCGTACATAAGTACGCATTACCCATTTTGTTAAATATTTTTTTTTCCGCGTGCTGTAGCTAGCGGATTGCTAGCTACAGCAGTACGCCATGCTGTTCGCATCCGCATCCACCCTCCCAATCCCCGCCGGCCATACTATTTCCTATCGTCGCTTCTCCCGTCGCCATGGTGATGATCGGACATGACGTCATCGACGTCATGAGGTCATGGGGAGCTCCGATCCTTCCCATTGCGCAGCCTGGCGGTGATTCGCCAGGCTGCGCTAGGCGTTTCGGGGAGGGACAGCCTCTTTAGCGGCGCATCGCGGCGGATCGGCGGAGAGCGGCGGCGATTGGACAGAACATGTAGCTAGCAAAGTGCTAGCTACATGTTCTGGAAAAAAAAAAAAGTAAAAAGATCCCCCAGGGGCTGAGCAATCCTCCTTGGCGTACATGGACGAGCTGAGCTCGTCCATACCGCCAAGGAGGTTAAAGGACCTTTTTTGCAGCTGGTATAGTCAGGGTGTGAAGCCCCAATCGGTCAGAGCTCCACATTCTGGCTATCCCAGCCTGCATGGGGGACAAGGGGTTTAAAAGTTTCAGGAGGGGGGACCCCACATAATCAAAAAAAAAAAAATGCCACACTCTAAACATAAAAAAAAATAATTGGGAAAATAGGAAAAAATGCCAGGGATCTTCATACAGCCATATTGCGGCTGTATAGCGATCCCTGGCCAAAGCGCTGCGGCTGTGTATGGACCCCCTGGAAACCCCGCCAGGAAATGTATTGCTCTTTCTTTTGATACATGTAAAATTACACTACCGTTAGGTTTGCTACTAAAAGTGACATTTACCGCATTTAAAAATATACTTTTTTCCTTCAAAACTTTAAAATTGATTTTCTCAAAACTATAAGGTCTTTTTGAAAAATAGTTTTTTCTTCTTATTCCCAATGATCCCCTTGACACATCCTGCAAATTTAGGGTTTCTAGCATTTAAGGTGGATTTGCACCTTCGGTGGGTTTTTAAATGTGTATTTTTTTTTCCTTCGAAACTTTAAAATCGATTTTCTCAAAAACTATAAGGTCTTTTTGAAATTTCTTTTTCCTCTTGTAGCCACTGGGGGCCCCTACAAACTCTGGGGCCCTGAGGCTATTGCCTCCTTTGCCTCTATGGTAGTGGTTGCCCTGTGCATTAAAACAAGCTTTGTAAATAACATGGGAACATAACATGTATGACTTGTAAGAATTACTGTTCTCCTTTTAAAATACCTAACTAGGTGGATATCTATATACCTTACTCCTGTAAAATTTGTATCAAGATTTTCCTAAGGCTACATTCACAGTGATATACCGTATACTGAAATAGTGCAATATCTCATATACTGTAGGTGCTCCCGGCTAGCTCTACTCATTTTAAAGACACTTTTTGTCACTTGATCCGAGGAAGCGGACTGCATTCCTCGATATGCGTTATCGTCTATGTGTCTGGTTTGCATTAAAAGTTTCTTTTTCATACATTGGCATAGCCCCTTCTTTTTTAGAGGTAAGCCATACCATTTCTATTTTTCTTTGATTGATTAACTTGTATTTTGGAGCACCTCCCCAACCAGTGGGAAAGTCATATCATGCGTTATGCATGCGGTGCGGAGCATACAATGAAGCACACAGTACATTTAAAGGATGCTTCACTGCGACTGTTAACATGCACATTATACAGTAGCGCACGGTATGCACCACATTATGGCAATAGATTCCATCACACCACACTGCTAACGCATTGATGTGCCTTTCTCTATCTCTTGTCTTTATCGCTAATGATGGTGGACTTTGAATTAGGCCCCTATGTGCAGTAAAAGCAACTTGCACATGGGCAGCTATGGAGGAACTCTGCCTAAAGATGAAACACGTAGACATCACAATGTTGTCCATATGGGACAACATCACTTCCCATGGATCAATCAGTGAAGATCACTGGATGGTTGGAAGCAGCTCTCGATCCATGAGACAACTGATGATAAAACTAGTGCTGGAGGACGACAAGATACCAATGGAACTCTGATGCTAGTTTAAACATATTTAATGTTGTTAAAGTGACACTAAAGCAAAAAAAAAAACAACTGATGATATAATGAATTGTATGTGTAGTACAGATAAGTAATAAAACATTAGTAGCAAAGAAAAAAGTCTCATATTTTTATTTTCAGTTAAATAGCTTTTTTTTCACAATATTGAATCATTCTGTCATATTTGAAATTACAAACCACACTCTGTATTTTAAACTATGAAACAGACAAGACCTAATGAGCCTTTGAACTACCCTGCAGTAAAACTGTACGTGAAGCTGCCTCTCACTGTTTCTTTGATGTATAAGAACTTCAGCAAATAGGACTGTCTCCGACCCAAGTTGGGATGTGGAGCTCGGAGTAGCTCTTTTGCATAGATAACAACTGAAGTTTCTTAACTCTTCCTGTACTGGAAACAGTATGAGACTCTGTTCTTTGCTACTAATGTTTTATTTTTTAGCTGTACTACGCATACAATTCAGTATCTCATAAATTTACTTTCACTTCAGATTCCCTTTAACAGCTGAGCTGTGAGCAGGCTCCATTTGTCTACATATTCACAGTGGTCATCACCCGAAGAAGTTCCAGGGCCATATGCAATTCACTTGTTCTCCTGAGTTTTCTACTAGAGAATAATTTTCCATTTAGAATAACTTTTCAGCACTTTGCAATTAAAAAAGTACCAAAAAGTTGGTAAAAAGTACTATCAAAACTATTTTAAAGGGACTCCGAGCTCTACTTAAAAAGTAAGCGGGGACTAGGAGAGGAGCAAGGACGCCGTCGTGGGACCTCCCGACCAGCGCTGGACTAAAGAAAGCCCCGGGTGAGTACAATTTTACTTTTTAAGTAGAGCTCGGAGTCCCTTTAAGTATTTCTTTGCTACTAGTGATTTAAAAGGCAATTAATTGACAAGTTTGAAAATATCGCTTAGGAGAAAACTTTTTCTCCTATGTTCTCTTCTTAGGGATCATTTTCATGTTCTGTTTAAAATAATTGTTCAGCACTCTGTAATTGAGAAAGTACCAGCAGAGCCGGGACAAGGTCCCCAGCACCCAAGGCTGAGACACTAAAATGCGCCCCTCTATCCCTCCCACCCCAGCCGTCACACACTGATTGCTGGCACTCCAGGGCCCCCAACCCCCCCCCCCCCCCCAACACCTTAATCTCTAGTTATCTGGCTTGCAGTCACTGTCATGTAGCCCATTTTCTTATTTCTCACTGCTTCAAACACAATAAGGGAATGATAGCTGAGTGAGTTGTGCGCCGCCCCCTCCTACACTACACCCTGAGGCTGGTGCCTCTCTTGCCTCTGCCTCAGCCCAGCCCTGAGTACCAAAAAGTAGGTGAAAAAATACTGTAATTTTATATATATGGATAGTACAAAGAAGCAGGAAATGGGCACCATCAGTAGTGAAGTAGCAGCATTTATTGAGGTTGATGCATAAAAGACCAGTATCATTGCACACTGTGCGACATTGTTACCGGCCTGTACTGACAATAGTAATGCTCATTGCACTGATAGTGAAATAAGCATTACCATAGCAATCCACATAAACAGTGTACCCGAAGTATGGGAGTAGCATTGTCTCTTGATATGGATATGTACATTTTACTTATAAGATGCAAAAATATCACCTAGGAGAAAACGTAGGAGAAAAGGTGATTTGGATCATGCCCCGAAACTCGATCTTGCAAGTTTTAATTCAGGGGCCGAGCACTGTACAGTTACCTTGCCCTGCTAAAGCAGAGCGATACATCTAGTTCTATGGGGAAGGAACGAGGAACAATGGGGCAAAACATGATAGAGCGTCTTCCAGTAGGAGGGGTAAAGAGGAGAACAATCTCTCCTATGAAAAAATTCAAGAGAAAAGTTAATTGAATAGGGGCCTTAACCACTTCAGGATTCTGCGTACGCTTAAGTACGCCCCTGAATCCTGAAGTGGATTCCATGGAAACGACCACTCGTATGAGCGCCCGTTCCATGTCAGTTCACGGAGGGTGTCTCCGTGAACACCCTGCGAGCCGCCGATCGCGGCTCGCAGGGTAAATGTAAACACGCGGGGAAGATCTTCCCCGGTGTTTACATATATGAGGCGCTGCTGCGAAGCAGTGCCGTAGAGGAGATCGGCGATCCCCGGCCTTTGATTGGCCGGGGATTGCTGGCATCTGATAGGCTAAAGCCTATCCCATCAGGCGCAGGACGGAAATCCGTCCTGCGCCGCTCACAGGGGGAGGGAGAGGGAGGGAAGGGGAAGGAGGCCAGGAAGCGCTGCGGAGTGGGGGCTTTGAAGAGCCCCCCCCCCCCCGCAAGCGCAAGCAGCCGGCGGCGATCAGACCCCCCCAGCAGGACATCCCCCTAGTGGGGAAAAAAGGGGGCGAAGTCTGATCGCCCTGGCTGCTATCTGATCGGTGCTGCGGGCTGGAGAGCCCACGCAGCACCGATCAGCAAAAATACCCCCCTGGCACAGAAGTGGTTAAAGAGACACTGAATTGAATAAAGAAACTGATGATATAATGATTTGTATGTGTAGTACAGCTAAGAAATAAAACATTAGGAACAAAGAGTCTAATATTGTTTCCAGTACAGGAAGAGTTAAAGGGGCACTATGTGTTTTTATAACATTTTTATAACATTGCATCATTCTCTAATATTTGTAGTTTACACACTACTCAGCGTTCTAAATTATTTTACAGAGCTGCCTACTGAACCTTTGAATCCCTTCTCTGCAGAAAAAAAGAAATTATGACAGACAGTTGAGATAACAAGCTTCAGAAGACAGAGCTCTCTACAAAAATCATGGAGCTCAAAGGCTCTTTTGCATAGATAACAACTGGAGTTCCTTAAAGGGGCACGATGGCGACAAATTGTAAAATGTAAAATATGTACAAACATAGACAAATAAGAAGTACGTTTTTGCCAGAGTAAAATGAGCCATAAATTACTTTTCTCCTTGTTGCTGTCACTTACAGTAGGCAGTAGAAATCTCACAGAAGCGACAGGTTTTGGACTAGTCCATCTCATCATAGGGGATTCTCAGGGATTTATTTATTTTCAAAAGCACTTAGTGAATGGCAGTTGCTCTGTCCAATTGCCAAAAAAAACTGTGCAGAGAGCAGGGAAGCTGGCCAGCATCATTATTTAAATTCTTTTTAGGGAATATCTTTATAAAGAATAAAAGCCTTGCTGAAAATCCCCTAGGAAGAGATGGACTAGTCCAAAACCTGTCACTTCTGTCAGATTTCTACTACCTACTGTAAGTGACAGCAGCATAGGAGAAAAGTAATTTATGGCTCATTTTACTCTGGAAAAAAACGTTCTTATTTGTCTATGTTTGCACATATTTTACAATTTTTCGCCATAGTGCCCTTTAAGGAACTCCAGTTGTTATCTATGCAAAAGAGCCTTTGAGCTCCAAGCTTTCGCAGAGAGCTCTGTCTTCTGAAGCTTGTTATCTCAACTGTCAGTCATTGTAATTTCTTTTTCTCTGCAGAGAAGGGGTTCAAAAGTTCAGTAGGCAGCTCTGTAAAATCATTTAGAACGCTGAGTAGTGTGTAAACTACAAATATTAGAGATTGATGTAATGTTAAAAAAAAAATTATATAACTGAAAATAAAAATATGAGAATATTTTATTTGCTACTAATATTCTAGTAATTATCCATACTACACAACCAATTCATTATATCATAATTTTTTTTTCGCTTCAGTGTCTCTTTAAAGAGACTCTGTAACATTAAAAAGATCCCCTGGGGGGTACTCACCTCGGGTGGGGGAAGCCTCCAGATCCTAATGAGGCTTCCCACGCCGTCCTCTGTCCCACGGGGGTCTCGCTGCAGCCCTCCGAACAGCCGGCGACTGTGCCGACTGTCAGTTCAATATTTACCTTTGCTGGCTCCAGCGGGGGCGCTGTGGCGACTTTCGGCACGGAAATAGACGGAAATACCCGATCTTCGTCGGGTCCGCTCTACTGCGCAGGCGCCGGAAACTTGTGCCTGCGCAGTAGAGCAGACCCGACGGCGATCGGGTATTTCCGCCTACTTCGGCGCCGACAGCCGTCAGAGCGCCTGCGCAGGAGCCAGGAAGGTAAATATTACGTCACCGCTGCACGGAGGGCTGCAGCGAGACCCCTGATGGATGGAGGACGGCGTGGGAAGCCTCATTAGGATCCGGAGGCTTCCCCCACCCGAGGTGAGTACCCCCCAGGGGCCGTTTTGTCGTTACAGTTCCTCTTTAAGCCTTACCACTCAACAGGTTCATTGAGACTTATATTCCCTTTTCTACACAAGTATGTAGAAGCTTTCTTTGAGGAAATATAAGACTATCCTAATATGTGTCCAAAAGAACCCCCCCCCCCCCCCCCCCCCAAAAAAAAAAAAAAAAAAAAAAAAAAATTCCTGATAAGAAAAAAAGACATGAGCAGCAAAAATATTATTATGAAAAATAGAAAATAACGTTGCTTATTCTGGTGTTTTTTTTGTTTTTTTTTAAACAGTGGTTTAAACTAGTAGTCCTGTTGCCCATTATCACACGACATGACACCATACAATTTTCCCGGGCGCTGCCTATATTCTTAATCATGTATACTCTAGGACAGAGGTCTCAAACTGAAGGCCTTCCCATGACAGTATTTCTGGTTAAAACATTGTCAGTTGCAGCTACAGCACACACTCACACACACACACACAGTCACACACACACACAGTCACACACACACACAGTCACACACACCACACACACACAGTCACACACACACACACACACACACACACACACACACACACACACACACAGTCACACACACACACACACAGTCACACACACACACAGTCACACACACACACAGTCACACACACACACACGCAGTCACACACACACACAGTCACACACAGTCACACAGTCACACACAGTCACACACACACACACACACACACACACACACACACACACACACACACAGTCACACACACACACACACACACACACACAGTCACACACACACACAAAGTCGCACACACACACAGTCGCACACACACGCAGTCGCACACACACACAGTCGCACACACACAGTCGCACACA
The DNA here is from genome assembly GCF_040937935.1 of Hyperolius riggenbachi. Taxonomy (NCBI): domain Eukaryota; kingdom Metazoa; phylum Chordata; class Amphibia; order Anura; family Hyperoliidae; genus Hyperolius; species Hyperolius riggenbachi. The sequence goes on along the minus strand of NC_090648.1, from coordinate 482,712,416 downwards.
CACACACACACACCTTTCCCAGTCTCCCCACATTGCAGAGTAGCACAGCGGAGCAGTGTAACATTTAGCTGCGCCTGCGATGCATCAGGGCTCATCTGTTCTTCCCAGCAGATGCACGCTCTATACTTCCGTACCGCCAGCTTCCGAAAGAGCATGTGACTGTTGGGCAGATCAGAGGAGACACAAAGCAGTACTGAAGCAGGCAACCCCACTGCACTACTTTGCAGAAGGAAGAGGAGCGGGCCGGGCACGATCACTATAGCTTTATTACTTAGTTTGAGACAATAAATGTTAAGTCTTAAATAAACAATTTAGCCCACTAAAAACAGCTACTGTATTTAGGAATATGTCAGAGTAACATCCAGGATGTTACTCTGACATATTCCTAAATACAGTAGCCGTTTTTATCATTTAACACAGTAACCAAGCAGCTTAGGGTGCCCTAAAACCACAAGGAGAGTATAGGGGACTAAAAGAGACCGGAAAGCCCTCCTACTAAAAAGCAATGCTTAGTTTGGTTTGCCTTCTTAAAACAGAAGGAATTTACAACTATTCAGCTTTAAGTGAACATCTATGGTTACCCACAATGCACCGCTACTGAATATGCAAATTATCTCTTTATGCCCATTAAAGCCAGGCTAGCATCCAAAACTGCAGGTGTCTAGCAAGCCTATAGCTTTACATTTTAAAGATTTACCATTTAATAAACTGTGTGCACCTTTAACCCATCCTGGTCTTTAACCATTATATTTTTTCTACAATATTGACCTTGAAGAGCTACCTACCATGCTAAAACAAGTGTATTCTGAAGGATGATCTGCAACATACATTTAAAAAATGTGTATTGCATGCAGCTGCATTCCAAATGACAACAGATGACTAAATATATAGGATGTTAATACGTACCCTAGACTTCTCCACCTCTTTTTCCTGCAAGCAAGAGCCACACACATTGAAGCATGGATTTGAACAGGAAAGCACAGGAGAGAAAGCACAAATGGGAATTAGACTGTAAACAAGTAGAAAGCATGAAGATGAAGAAACAGAGATTTTGACAACGATTATGCTGCAGATGACAGAATGGTTTACAATGGGGCTGATTCACAAAGCTTTTCTCTTGAATCATTTCACCTTTTTGATTCAACTATAAGTAAATGCAGTCATACACGGGTCGATTATTGCCCGGTATGCCGATCTGATCGATCACCATCCAACTGAAAAAATTAATGAGTGCTTGACCTGCTTAATTCATAAGATAAACAGGTCGGTCCTGACGCATGAACCACCGGTATATTTTTTATTACCGATACTAACACCAGCAGTGTACCGTGCTATGCGCAATTAGCGCAACCCACCATACACAGGTAATGCAAGGGTTACTAAGGTAACATACATTTCGTTTGACATTTAAACTTATCAACGATTTGTACATCAGGCCCATGGAGCAATAAAGTGTGAGTTGAAGAGGAACTGTTGTAAAAATAACGTAATATATATATATATATATATATATTACAATATTATTTATTTAGTCAGTGTTTGCTTGTAAGATCTTTTTTCTATCCGATTTGCATTCTGAAATTCACAGGTGGCCACATCTTTAATCCTGCCAGGTGACTTCTGTGGACTGTTTGTTTACTGAGAGTTCTGTGCACAGAGGGAGATGCTCCTTGCTTGGCATTTGGAAACAACTGTTATCAGATACACTAATTTTATAAGTGTAGTTAAACAAACCGATGAACGTATGTCAAAATTTATTTTTTGACCGCTATATTGTTTATTTAGTAATAAAAAGGAAAAATATATACGCGTATATGTCCTATATAAGATGTACACAAATACGCATGCTGCCATGAATATACGCTATATGGAAGATGGTTATAATTACGCGTTTACGTGTGACATGCAGAGATTTGTGCGTCATGAGGTAAACTCGATATATATGTCAGTTTAGTTAGAATTACATGTTTACGCGTTGTGTGCATAGATGTACGCAATTTAGATTGATTCTTGCGTATACTAGGTAATCAATTACGCGATTACGCGTACATTCACCTTGTATTTACAACCTTGAATTGAGCTGGAAATTGTGAGGTGTATTAATACATATGAAACAATTCAATGTAACCTTTATTATGTAAATAATATGTTGTAAATCATTGTATAACAATTTGTATTGTTTATGTAAAATCTGAATATGCTACATTTTATTATTATTATTATTTCCTACCTGATTGTATATAATTATATGTCTAAAAAGAAAACTCCAATAAAAATTATTAAAACAGGAAACAACTGTTATTTCCCACAATGCATTAAGGTTCACAGACAGCAAACTGTCAGGGCCATGGTCATGACATCACACTGTGAGAGGGGTTCCACCACAATATCAGCCAAACATAACCCCCCTGATGATCTATTTGAGAAAATGGGAAAGGGGGCATCAGCTACTGATTGGGATGAAGTTCAATCCTTGGTTACAGTTCCTCTTTAAGTCACTAAAGGAGAGATACATCATACATTTATGTCACATAAGGAGAGATAAATCATGAGTTAATAGCCAAGGTGTGATAATTCATAAGATTTTTTTTTTGTGAAGCAGCCCCAATAAGCAATCAACAAAGGCAACAGAGACACCACTCAGGCTGGTCTACTTAGATGTGATTTTAAACACAGTAAGAAAATGTGAATTTATGGCAACAAACACTTTTGATGGAAACTCATGCTGTATGCACATCCAATAGCCAATTAACAATGGTTTTTAGAAAAGATAACAGAATGAATAAAACAATAAAGGCACAGAAAATGAAAGTAACTAGAAGGACTGATACAGAAAGGAAACCATTTAGAAAGTTCGGGTATTTTTAATTTAATTATACTTGTTTCTTGGT